>NW_027437191.1:25927859-26215359 GCF_033239565.1 Halichoeres trimaculatus | reverse complement strand
CTCAGTTGCTAAAAAGTTCATCCAATGATGTAAAAGTAGGATTTGACAGGTTAAAGTCCTGAAAAGACTCAGAAACTTTCCCCTTTCTCACATGTACTCCTGGAAATTCCCTGAACTTTTCAGGATCTCAATTCCCACATTTTCCTGAGTTTTCCCTTCGCACACGTTGCTTAAAACAGGAGGTCTAAGCAGGAGGTTTGGATTCTCCTAAGGTGAATCCAAAGAGTCAGGACAATATGTTAAAGCATGCTGTGAAAGCAGTGACACTTTGACAGCATGACAGAGGACAGAAAAGCAGAGAGCGACATGATGAGGATGGATTTTACATTTCACTACACTACATGCAAACAGACAGACGTACAGAAATCTGCAGTTAGCCTTTCTCCACTCAAAATCTTTTTGTCCGTCCTGTCACACGTCACTCTCCTGCGGTTTGCAGATTTCAGGATATGAGTTTTCCTGAATATTCCCTGCTTTGCTCTCACAGCTCAACCCAACTTAACTTAGAACTGAAAGAAAAGACCATGCAAAGTCAGATTCAGATTAATTATTAGGTGTTTTTTACATTACAAGGAATGTACCTTGTTCTGATGGTATAAACAGAGTAACCATAAAAACAGAAGTGTTTGTTTAAAAAAATATGGAAAGAAAATGTGTATTTATTTAAAAAAAAAAAAAAAAAAACTGTTTGTTGAAGTAGGATAAAATTCTTGGCTGTTTATCAAGGGACTGCAGATAAAAATTACCTGGTACAATGCATTAAATAGTGACATTTCTGTAAAATATTTACATGGTCCCTTAATATTAAATTAAATTAAATTAAATTAAATTAAATTAAATTAAATTAAATTAAAATAAAATAAAATAAATCAGAATAATTTATGTAAATTATTTTTATGTAAATATTAGATTAAATTAAATTAAATTAAATTAAATTAAATTAAATTAAATTATTATTTCAGGGTCTGGGTTTGAACCTGAGCTTTATGGACATCCTCTCTCATATTGGAAGACCTGATCCTACAAGTAATTATTAATTAGTTTGTAATTTTTTTTAAATGAAGTCAATTTATTTTTAGTCTTTAGTCTTTAGACTTTAGGACTCAAAAAGAACTAAAAAAAAAAACTTAAATACATTTATATATTTTTTAAAAAGGCATTTTGGATAACAACTCGTAAATATATTTGCCAAATACTTTAAGTAAACGGAAGATTTAAGTATCTAAAATGTGGTTCAGTACAAATAAAAGAGAAATAAAAGCAGCAGAAATGTTCAAACCAAACAGAAATATAGAGAAGGCAAAGAGACAAGGGAGGAAGAAAGGAGGACGAGATGAGGAAAAGGGAGTTATATAACTTTTTGCACACACACACAAATGCTGCTCCAAACTCTAAAATACTATTTAAGTTTGAAAAAATATTTTATCTCTGGATCAGAAATGGATGAAAAGTACAAACGTAGAGTGAAAAAGTCTTTTGTCATCATTATTTCTTCCTTTAAGTCTTTACTTTACATCACTGGCTTTGGTGTTAAACTCTGATATGACGATGCATTCTACCTGCAGCATAAAGAAGGTCAGGATTAAAACCTGACAGGTGAGGAAAGCTGTCAGAGACTCTGTGCTCCTAAGCGCTCAGAGACGAACTGCTGAAGAAGAGAAGTTAACATGAGTGAGAATGTCAGTTAGTTATCAGTTAAACTTTATCAGACGTTATGTAACGCTCAGTTTCTGTGTGGGAAAAATTAATAAATGCAAATGAAAAAAAAAAAAACAATCTATACAACTTAATCAACAGCTCCTCAGGTCTCAGAAAACTTCTCCAAAGTTCTTCAGAGCAGAGTTAAAGATTGGCTGGCATCGTCTCATCATCCATGGAGCTTCAGTTCAGCTTATAGAGCGTCTGACCGCCGACAGCACAAACTGAGAACATTGCACCACCGACTAAATGTCTGCTGGAGACCCAACGGGGTGAAAAGTTTCCTCTTCAGTCCAATAAAGTTTAAACCAGGCAGATATGATCCATTCTTTCTGTACAGACTGAAAAAAACACACAAGTTTAATGCACCACACTGTTACTTTGTGATTCCTATCAGAACAGAAATAAGACAACAAGAGGAATGTCGCCACTGATATGATTTCTGTTTTATTTTGTTTTTAAGTTTTTGTATGTTTTTTTCTTTTTTTTTTTTTAAGAAAAAAGATCTGATGGTAGCACAAATCCTCTTGGTTTTATTTCATTTTGAGCAAGAGATTTTAAAGTTTTAAAGACAGAAATCCCTTTGAGAACAGTCAGTTCTGAGCTCCAGGTGAGGCCGGTTGGGTCTAGCAGTAAAGTCAGGCCCTCAGATGAAGGAGATAGTTGTAAATTTCTGCAGGAAAACACCCAAGACTGCACCAGTACATCAAGGATCTGTTGACTGATTCCGGGGTGTTCACCTCAACTATAAACTGAACTAGTCACACAACACAGAAGTCCTGTGCAAGAAGGGCCAGAGCCATCTCTACCTGCTGAGGAGACTGAGGTCCTTCAGAGCGTGCAGGACTCTGCTCAGGACTTTCTATGACTATGTGACTTCTGCATTCTTCTATGCAGTGATCTGCTGGGGAGCAGGGAGTACAGAGAGGAGTAATAGAAAAAGACTGAACAGACCACACTGCAAAAAGAAAGCTAATCTTGCCGAGAGATTTTGTCTTATTTTCAGTAGAAAATGTCTTTTTAGACTTAATCAAAGCCACATTCACCTGACTAGTCCAGAAAAATGTCTTGTTTCAAGTTATTCAAAGACAAAAATGAGGTCTGACTTGCTTGTAAAAAGTTTTAAAAAATCTGCCAATGGAACAAGAGAAAAGTTACTTGTATCAAGACATTATTCTACATTTAAGTAAATTTTTTGAGCAAATTTCTCAGCTCTCTGTCTTTTCACTTGCATATCAAAAACATCACCCGGTCTGCATACTTCCACCTTCGTAATACTTCCCCTCCCTCACCCCTCACACCACGGCCATCCTGGTCCACAGCCTTGTCACCTCCCGGATCGACTACTGCAACTCACTTCTCCCTGGTGCCCCCCCCACAAATCCCTCCATAAACTTCAAATGGTCCAAAACACCGCAGCCCGGATCATCACGTCACCCCCATCCTCCAGCAGCTTCACTGGCTCCCCATTAACTTCAGAATTCACTTCGGAATCCTGCTGTATACTTTCAAGGCCATTCACAACTCCGCTCCCCCCTACCTGTCTGATCTCCTCCACATCACCACCCCTTCTCGATCCCTCAGGTCGTCCTCCTCCCTCCATCTCTCTGTGCCCTCCGCCCGGCTTAGCACCATGGAGAGCAGGGCTTTCAGCCGCTCTGCTCCCAAACTCTGGAACTCTCTCCCCCTGGACATCAGAAACATTGACTCTCTTCCCCACTTCAAATCAAAACTCAGAATCCATCTGTTCAAAACTGCTTATTCCCTTTAATTTTCCACCCTCATTTCACTGTGTCACTTTTACTTTGTTCTTATTTATTTTAATTGTGATTTTAATGCAGTGTGTTTATATTATGTATTTTGTAAAGTGTCCTTGGGTGCCAAGAAAGGTGCCTTTAAATAAAATGTATTATTATTTATTATTACATTTAGCGTCAACTTTTTTGAAGCTCTGTTTTCTCTTATCGTACAGTTTACTTTTAAATATTGATAAATCAGTGGTTTGTAAATATCTTTCTGACTCTGACAGTGGCACTAAACAAAATGCTGGATCTTCCAAAACAAGTATTTTCACAGCCATCACAAGTAACATTGGTGATTATTTGATTTCTGATCAAGAGCATCAAACACAGCCTGGGAACAACAAGTGCAAAATTAAGACAACTTTCTCCTTTTTTTCCCTTACATTTCCCTATGGCCTCAAGTCTTTTATTGAAGATCCCTATAGGTGATTCGTTCTCAGTGGCCTCAGAGGAATCTCAGCTTTTACGATGAACAGCCGTGCGACATTTTCTGCCAAGTCCCTAATGCTGCAGGTCACATTTAGGATGGCATCATGGAGGATGCAGATGTGGAACACATATCAGGTCTGTGTTTCTTGTTGACTGATTTTCGAGGCAACATGACTTTTATGCATCAAATTATCTGAAAGTGTAAACCAGTGAGCAGAACATGCTGCAGTTGGAATCATGCCTGAACCTCATTACACCCTGTTTCTTTCATTCCTCTTTAAGTTTCATGTGTTTATGTTTATCTAGCTGTTTTTGAAAGTATTCTGTGAAGATAAAAGAAAAAAGTTCTGTTAAATTTTGCCTTTTTTATACGATGTGACTGGTGCTGTTGGAAAGTGATTTTCTGCTGATGTAATTTCAGATTGGATCCCAAATAAACAGCATTTTTGACGCTTAAAGGGAGCTTTAAAGATTAAATTGCATCCACTTTTATCTAGCTAGCAGTTTGTTTCTGTCTTGTTTAGAATAAGTAATATGAGGCTTGCTCTGAATGCATCAACTGACAACCTGAAAAAGCACCTTGTGCAGACAGCTTCAGCCCAAACTTACTAACACTGATGTTACCTGCTGCATTACATCTCCTACTTGTATTGTGTAACAGAAATTTTTCTTTAAATACACAAATAGGTATAATTCGTAAAGAGTTTCGCGAGAGTAACAGCGTGTGAGTCTAAATGCAGAGATTCAGCCAAATTGTGACCTGGAGCTCCCCCTGCTGGATGACTGCATGCATTACAACTAGAGTTACTTCCTTATTCCCTCCACCAAGGAGATTATGATTTGGGGAGAGTTTGTCTGTCTGTGAAAAACAAAACTCAAAAAGTAACAAAGAGATGTTGATGAAATGTTCAGGAAATGTTAAAAATGAGATAAGGAAGAACTGATTAAATTTTGGAGGGGATCTGGATCACCGTCTGGATCCGGGACTTTTTTAAAGGATTCTTTATCATTATGAGATAGGGTCATTTTCACCATATGTGTATAACTCCACGATAAATGGAATTGCTTTGCAAAACAATACAAGACAAAGTCACAATAATTTCGGACATAAGTTAAAGTATGATCCAGATCCTGGCAATCATCATCGCATCGTCATCGCAGTTTTCAACACTGTAAGGTTAAAAAAATATCGTACAAACCTGCAACTAACACCAAATAGTAGCAGACAGTCTGCTAAAAGGGAGTTTAACATTAAAGCAGGACTAAAGCGTTGTGTGACAATCACAATATGCTTAGTGGAGGTCTGTGCTCTCTGACTGCTTTTCTAGTTTTCTTGAGTTATTAGAGGATCCCTTTTTTTTTCTTACAACTCAAGTCATTAGTTTCTTTCTTTCCACTTTTTTCTCCTCTGTTTCCACTTCTTAACTCAAACCCTTATGATGAAGCTGAAACTGAAAACATTTATTAACCTCAATAAAAGAACATTAAATAAAACATCTGAAAGAAAAAAATTGACAAAGGAAAAAAAACTTCCTCAAGAAGTGACAAACAAATGCGTGCGCAAAAGCATTCCAGAGCTTCGACACCAACAGTCCAGCAGCTTATTTCTTCAGATATGATCATTTACTCATCATGCTTGTCTAAAGGCAGCGCTGCTCCTTCTCTGGACAGTCTGTCAGCCTCCTCGTTGCCCGTGTAACCGGCGTGACCAGGAATGTGCATCTGAAGAACAGACAGAGAGAGATAGACTCATCTTCTGCTTTCTGCACAGTTTTAGAGAAACATTTTGACGGAATTAGAGTTTATTTTAAATTGAAATCTCAGCTTGTACTGTTTGAGAGGATGTGATGGCACATCACTTTATGATCAAGGTCTGGCTGCTTTCACGAACCAGTCCACAGACTTTAATGTGTGTCTAGCGCCCCCTGTGGCCACTTATCTCATTGTTTGTGCATAAACTAAAAGAAAAGGAGAGATTGCCTTGCCATTTTATACTTCAAGAGCATTTAGTCATCTGATTAATTGATCTTTAATAAGTAAGTGTGTGCAGTCAGAATGTTTTTTTGTGAATAATAAACTCTGTTCATGAAAAAAAAAAGAAAAGAAGTTAAAAGTGTTTTTATCTCCATGGCCATCTGATTTGTTCTGACATTTACCCAGACAACCTCCAGCTCTGCGTTCAGTCTGTCCAGTTTCACAAAGTCCTCTTTGTTGATGATCTGACCTCCAGACTTCAGCCTCCAGCCATTTAGCTTCCAAGTCTTCACCCAGCTTGTCACGCCTGCACAGAAATCAAACCAAAAACTCTTCAGGGTCGTCTAATGAGGATGGTAGAGTTCAGAAACCTGGACGTGTGGCATCCTACAATCCTGAAAAGTATCATACTGTTTCCTTCTGTGACTCACCGTTGATGGTGAACTTGCTGTCGGTGTAGAGAATCAGCTTCTTTATGTTCATTTCTTTGGCTTGTTCTAGTGCTCTGCAGGCAGCCTGCATCAAACACGGACAGACAATAATCAACTCACTGCTCTGAATGGTGCAGTTTAGTTCAGTCATTTTCCATCTCAACTGTCGTTTTCCTGCATGAAGCTTTTCTATACTTTTATTCACTTTGTTTCCATGTGCTTTGATGAGTCCTCCAGGAAATTTTAGAGTCTAAAACCTCTTGCACAAATGTGATAACCTTTTTAAATAGATTGTATTTGACTTTAAGCATATGTGTTGGTATCTGTTGCACCAACTTCTAAACATGCTGAAATTATTTTGTACTGGTGGGTATCTGCAGACTTTTTAGACCTTATTGAGACAAAAGTGAGGTGGCAATATGTTGGCAGGCTGAACTTCATGCATGAAAAGGCTCAAGTTTGATTAAAACTCCTAAAAACATCTTTATTTTGTTGACTGCAAAAGTTAATATCGTGGTTTTTAGCACTTTGAGGCTCTCACCTGTATTTCTGCACGCTGGTTGGTTTGTCTTCCCTGCAGCCGCTCAGCAACGTTTCTACAGGAGAAACAGTGAAAAAGAACTGAGGACGAACTTATTGATTTTATTTTTGTAAGGGAGTGCTCCAAGTTAAATTATACAGCTCAAACTTTTTACTCTTTTAAGTTAAGTTGGTGCATGTGGATGTGTGTTTGCTCACAGTGGGCTGTTGCGACCCCAGTACACCCCAATCCCAGCTCGAGCACCAGCCTTCCCGTTACATGAGCAGCAACCATCAGTGTAGACGACCACAGCATCACCTGAGGAAAGGCAGAAAAACTTTGAGTCACTCTCAGGTGTTTATCAAGCCTTCCTTTAAGCTTTTTCAGACCAAATTACATCAACAATGTCCATGACTCATCCTCACTAAATAAAAGCTCTGTGGTACCGTTTATTCTTCAAATTTAACCATAAATCAATACATCTATCATACCCATGTATGTGAATCCATCTTTGCTATCTGAAGACGAACTTTCGGACGGTTTGAGGCGTTTGGGGTTGGATTCTGTTGCTTCTTCTTCTTCTGAGTGACATCTCTTCTTACCCAGAGGGATATACTCCAGAGGCTCAGGGCCTTTTTTGGGAAGGAGATTAACATCTGACTTCACAGCCTCAGATACTGAAAGACAAAAACATGGACTGTTTGAATCATTTCAGGGACTGTTAAGAGGATCCTGAGCGACAAACATATACACGTATGAGAGAAGAGAAACACATTTGTGCAACCTATAAGTCAGGGCCAGGCTTCTTCCTTCAAAACGGATCTGTAAACACCTCTTCAGCAAAAAGTTTTTGGAAAAAGTTTTAAAGAATTTACTGACCTTTAGTCACCTCTGGTGCAGAAGGTTTCTCTCCTCTGAAGAATGCCCAAGCATCTTTCTCTGATGCAAACTTCTTGAAGGATGCTGCAGGAAACTTATCCACCTGACTCTTACATTCATCCCTAAAGCACAGAGAAACACAGATGAACAAGTTTTCCGCAAGAAATGTGATCTGGAAACTTTCTCAGCCTGAAGCCGAACTGAAGAGTCGGTTGGTGTGATTATCAAACACCCAAATGTGTCTCCAAGCCGATGTTATTCTTTTTCAAACGTTAAGAAGAAGTTAAATTACACGATATCTGAATGGAGCTCGGCTTGATCCCAAAGTCGCTGAAGGACGTGCATGCTTTCTGAGGCATACAGGCCTTATGTCAAATACTTGTGCACTGGTACACATATATTTATATCATCTTACCATGAAGTGTAAACTCCTGGCTTGAATCCTTTCCTCACTGCGTAGAAAAACTTCCCCTTCGCCATGTCGTCTGCGGCGCTGCAGAAGCTCCTTCGTGCTACTCTGAAAAGCGCATTCAGTCTAAACATCACTGTCTGGGAACCAGGTGACGGTAAACGGGCTGACCAACACCTCCATGACAACTCAAAAACACTGAAACATCATGTGGCTAAACGGCATAACGACAATTAGAGGAGAACTTCAGAATTTAGACAAAAAAAAAAAAAAACATACACAGGAGACTGGTAACGTGTGTAGCTAGGCTCGTTTTCAGCAGCTAAAAAGAGTGAATTGGATCCTCGTTGTCCGCGAGAGACTTTAAATCTTAACTGTGGTCTCTGAAGTGAATGAATCTATCCGTAGATGTACATCTGAATATTGCCGGAACCAAACACGACCTACAAATCCCAAAGTTCGTCTTCTTCTATGGGATTTTTTTGGCAGCAAGCGAACAAGTTATCAACGCAATGCTGCCACCTGCTGATATGGAAGACGGGTTGTTAAATCCTAATTACTATTATTCATAAAAAAAAAATAAATAAATAAAAATAAAATTTTAAAAAATTAACAACAACAACAACAACAACAACAATAATAATAATAATAATAATAATAATAATAATAATAATAATAATAATAATAATAATAACCTCTAAATTATTAATTAACCAACCGGAAACGGGCTTCCGGTGCAAAGTACAAAAAAGTAAAAAGTTAGATTCACCCAATAAATTAGACCAAGGTACGTTCTGTCAGTCTGATTCCGGGGTATAAGAGACACAAGCAGAAACATGAAATCAAGCTATTTTTCCGTTTTTCCATTTTGTGCATGTAATGTATACATGTATGTTTGGTTTACTGTTTTTACCACATGCATTTCAACTTAATTACATCATCAGATGAAAAAGCTACTCCACGATTCAATAGTGGAACGAATCAGAGCAGGGTCTTCGCTGTAAAAGGCTAGCTGGTGATTCATCCAGAGTTTACTGACCAAATTTATAAATAAATATATATATATATATATATATATATATATATATATATATATATATATATATATATATATATATATTTGTGTGTGTGTGTGTGTGTGTGTGTGTGTGTGTGTGTGTGTGTGTGTGTGTGTGTGTGTGTGTGTGTGTATTTCCTGTGTACACCACTTGATTTGGAATTAATGCAGGCAATGGAATGCACTCAAAGTCCGGTTCTCCATGCCTGCCAGAGAGACTTTTATTATGAAGTGCACAGCACTGTGGGCCCCGCCCTCAAAAGAAATTGAAATATGAAGTAGAATATTTTTTGTGTGAAAATGAAGAAAATAAGAACAGGACGTTTCTTTACCTTTTTTCTTTTTTTTTCACTGCAAAACACAAAAAACAAAAAAAACGAGCCGTTTTCTCTTTTCTTGTTTTTTTTTTTTTTTGGCACAAAACGGAAAAACCAAAAAAAAAAAAAAAACTTGATTTCATGTTTCTGCTTGTGTGTTTTATACCCAGGATCCACACTGATAAACCGTACGTTGGTCGGTCAAACAAATAATGATTATTTATTTATTTTAATCTGGTTAAAACGGGCGTTCGTAAGTAATCCCTCTCTTTCTTTATATTTTAACAACCCGACTGCCACTACATTTTCTCTATCAACGTTATTTTCTCACTCTCGCGACAGCATTTAAGGCGCCGCTGTTTGGATGAATCCAACTCTCGCGATGTTCCGGTCTCTTCCTTGGCCGTCGTTGACTGAGGTTAGTCGTGCTATTTTTCTCTGGACAGTCTCTTTTGACTCTAAATATGTTTAAATGCTACATTATCTGTGTGTTACCCTATCGTATGGTGTCTTACTTTAGTGATGCCTTAGATTATGGTGTTTGTGTGGATGGATGGCTTCTATAAATCGTAAAATATAGCGTAGTGAAGAAGCTCAGGTGAATAGGGTTGGTAACGGGGAGTCGTTAGCAGGCCTTACATGTGTTCAGACTGCAGCCTCAGCATGACTGCAGGAGTTGCTAGTGTTAATATTTAAAGTTGACTGTACGGGTCGTTAAATCACGCTTATTTTTTTCTGTACGTGTAAAGACATTGTTTGTTGAAGCTGTGGTGATACGAAATGATAAGGAACTAAGGGATGCTACCTGGCTATCGTAGCTATGTCTTATTGAAGCTGGTCTTGTGTTAGTTTGAGAGACTAATTGTCCGGTTTTCCTCGCATGTAACTTCAAAAAACGTGCTCCGAGTAGTGTACTTTTCCTCAAAAGCTGTACGGTCTGGCTTAATTTTGTCTCGTTTTGTCCCAGTCTGTACTGAGCTGGTTAGCTTGTAGCTCAGCGCGGTCATGCTGGTCAGTAGCAGCCGATCATGGATTCATGTGGAGTGTGTGAGGAGATGCTTGGTTGCATTGACATCTATGTTAACAATTATTTTCCTCATTGCAGAGACAAAGGCCATGTTCAGTGCTAACGCCAAAATCGTGAAGGCCAATGGCGAAAAGCCAGACGAGTTCGAGTCTGGGATCTCCCAGGTAAGATTTTAAGGTCACAGCCACCTGTGTGTACAATTTCCTCAGCTGTATGGAGCATCTTATTAATACTTTAAACACAGCTGTCCCATCTTAGACAAAAACTTGCATGGTCGTTAAATAGCATGGTCAAATGGGTGGATAAATACTGCATGGTATTTGCTTTATCAAAGTAAGAATGTTCCCTTCAGCACATTGAAACATGGATGATTGTGTTTTACATCTTTTTCAGAACAAGACAGAGTCTGTATCATTTCAGTTAACATATGCATTTGGACAATCTTAAGATGCTCACGTGCTGCATCTGCCAATTTGGACAGGCTTACTATCAAACATGCTTTTGAAAAACTGAGGTTTACACCTTGTACTGAAAACATAAAGGTGGGTGCTTTTTACTAAATCTCCTTTCTAAATACAAATGTTGGATGTTACTTCTCTGCCGACAGGCTCTGCTCGAGCTGGAAATGAACTCTGACTTAAAGGCTCAGCTGAGAGAGCTGAACATCACTGCAGCAAAGGTAAGAGGTTTGAATGCACAGTTTTCTTCTGTTTATCAGGTGTTTCTGAAAGTCTGCCTCTGTAAATCTGTTAAACCTGACGTGGACATCCAGAGAGCTGGTCTCCTGGCTCTGTCCTGGTGGCGTATGGGAGCGTAGCCTTTGGGCTGAGACGTATATTCCCGTTCCACGACGTCGGAGAGAAAGCTCAGTCCCCGGCTTCTGGCTGGTGAGGACGGGCGTCCTGCATATTCCTACAACTTCCCAGAGTCCTTTGGGGCAGTTACTGGGGAGCCAAACCATGCAGTGCACAATATGTTCATGTAAAGTCTTTTAGTGATAACTTGTCAGAATCCCTCATTCTTCACTTGTTTTAGACATTGGTCAAAGATGTTGGGCTTATTCATGTTTTTAATTGTTTTTCATCAACTCTGGCTCTTGTGTTTAAGGAAATCGAGGTTGGTGGCACCAGGAAAGCCATCATTATCTTCGTTCCTGTTCCTCAGCTGAAGTCCTTCCAGAAGATTCAGGTGCGTCTGGTGAGGGAGCTGGAGAAGAAGTTCAGCGGAAAGCACGTGGTCTTCATCGCACAGGTGAGGATGATGCCGTCTGTTTAATCTGACCTGAATAATGCTTTTTAAGTGAAAGGGGAGATTTTTGGGGGTTCTGGAATCATTACTTCCTGCAGATCCTCTGTGTGAAGTTTTTATCTGTGGAGGAGTATGCCTCCAGTTATGATGGGTTGAATGCAGATATGGTCAGGTTGTACGAATGTGTTGAGAACATTGGAACCATCTGTGGGCTTGTAATTGATGTTCAATCTCTTCCTCGTCAGTTTCAGAGACTATAGCTTTGCAGAGGAAAACATGAACTAAATACATATTAAAAATGTTATTGGTGCTTCAGTGTTTTGCAGTTAAGTCCAATTGTGAAGTTTTGCCAGTTTCTGATGCTCAATGATAACTTTCTAAAAGGTCTAAGGTTTTAAGAGATTTCATTAATTCAGTCAACATGCATTCAGTAAGATTAAACTTTATATTTGGGATGCTGGTTTAAACTTGCTTTTTAGATTTTCTCTGAATCTACAGTTCATGATGTCATCTCATATGCTTTGTCACAAAGCTTACAGTCATACCTCTGGAGAGTTATTTGTGCATGTTGCATACAAATTTAATTCATTTTTTGATCTCAAGAGGCGCTTTCTTAAAGAAATATGGATAAAACACTAAAGTTGCTGATAGATCATTGTTTGGGTTAAACCCGACGTGGACATCCAGAGAGCTGGTCTCCTGGCTCTGTCCTGGTGGCGTATGGGAGCGTAGCCTTTGGGCTGAGACGTATATTCCCGTTCCACGACGTCGGAGAGAAAGCTCAGTCCCCGGCTTCTGGCTGGTGAGGACGGGCGTCCTGCATATTCCTACAACTTCCCAGAGTCCTTTGGGGCAATTACTGGGGAGCCAAACCATGCAGTGCACATCATTCCTGTATGGAAAGTTTGACTTTTATTGTCTGAAAACAATCTCAAAAGATGTACAGGTCAAGATTTGTTGCACTCTTTCGGGTTTTTCTTGTTCTCAGATTTTTAACCAGATGTTTTTCTGTTTTCAGAGGAGAATTCTGCCCAAACCCACCAGGAAAAGCCGCACGAAGAATAAGCAGAAGCGTCCCAGGAGGTGAGAACATATCATCAGGTTTTACGTCACAGATTGGAATCAAACCTCTTTCCTGCAACATGAGAAGTTGTTGGTTTTGGTGGTGTCTGACTGCAGAAAATGGATCTTATTGCAAATTTTAATGATCTTTATTATCACTGTGGTTTAATTATCAATACCTTCATTTGGGGACACAAATGCAGGGTGTCATGAAATGAACATCTTAGTTTGTGTTTTAATTTAACCCTCCAGGTTTCTTGGAGACTTTAGTGTTGAAAGATAAAAGTAAACCAAAATTTTAGAACTGACAAAATAAAAAACAAGAAATATCCAGTCATCCATACCTCACTCTGAACAGGAGCTTATTTAATTTTAGCTTTTATTTTGTACAAAGATGGATGTATAGTTTTAACCCGACGTGGACATCCAGAGAGCTGGTCTCCTGGCTCTGTCCTGGTGGCGTATGGGAGCGTAGCCTTTGGGCTGAGACGTATATTCCCGTTCCACGACGTCGGAGAGAAAGCTCAGTCCCCGGCTTCTGGCTGGTGAGGACGGGCGTCCTGCATATTCCTACAACTTCCCAGAGTCCTTTGGGGCAGTTACTGGGGAGCCAAACCATGCAGTGCACAAATTGTATTTTTTTATGAATGTTACATCAGTTCTTCAGGGTCAGAGAGAAACAAAATGCTTTTTTATTGAAGGGTCATAAACTTTAAAAACTATATATTTTTCTTATTGTTTCCAGTGAATGAAATTTAAATCCATGTTAGACCACTTACAGTGTTCCGACGCTCTGCAGACCTCGTCTAATTTTAGTTTTCTTCACAAGTCCCTAACACGCTGTGTTCCTGTTCTTGGTGCAGCTACTTGAGATTAATTTAACTTGGCTGTAACTAGTGAGATTAATTGGTTTTCCATAACTTTAAGCAGCAGTTTGGTTCCTACCTCTAGACCTGCAGATGTAGAAGTGATATCATGATTTCTCAGATTATATTTTAAATTCTAAATTCGGAGTCTTTAGTGTGATGTTTGCTCTGTGATGTGTCTTCATGCCAACATTTCTGTTTCCTCCTTCAGCCGTACTCTGACTGCAGTCCATGACGCCATCCTGGAGGACCTGGTGTTCCCCAGCGAGATCGTGGGCAAGAGGATCAGAGTGAAACTGGACAGCAGCAGGCTCATCAAGGTCCACCTGGACAAGGCACAGCAGAACAACGTGGAACACAAAGTAGGTCCATAGAACAGTGTTTGACTGTGTTTGGATGTCTGAAAACATCAGGGCTGCAGGATTTATATTTATTCATTAACTGATTATGTCCTTACTGAAAGACTCGGTGTCTAGAAATTTTTAACCTGAATGTTTGTGTGAATGTGCCATTTGGGACAGCAAGTTGTCCAAACTTTGCCCATTTGTCGTGTAAACCCGACGTGGACATCCAGAGAGCTGGTCTCCTGGCTCTGTCCTGGTGGCGTATGGGAGCGTAGCCTTTGGGCTGAGACGTATATTCCCGTTCCACGACGTCGGAGAGAAAGCTCAGTCCCCGGCTTCTGGCTGGTGAGGACGGGCGTCCTGCATATTCCTACAACTTCCCAGAGTCCTTTGGGGCAGTTACTGGGGAGCCAAACCATGCAGTGCACAAACTGTCAAGCTTCAGGGAATTAGAAAGTTTGAAGTTTTCCTTCTTTAATGCTGTGTTGAGTTTGGTTTTGTTGTCAGGAATAAAAGCAAATTGCCACAAACTCTGAGTTATGTTAATTAATCTTACCTCTGCTTTTAGTATCTAAAGTTTGCTTCTTGTTGTCTTTCAGGTTGATACTTTCTCCGGTGTCTACAAGAAGCTCACAGGCAAAGACGTGGTGTTTGAATTCCCTGAATTCCAGATGTAAATGCAGAGGACAAAATAAATTTGTTTACTGTAAATGATGTTGGTCTTGTCTTTATTCTATGGCCTCCTTCTAAAAGGAATCTAAAGTTTTTGGGGTTAAAGGTCATGAGGTTAAATCATAATTTTGTCTTAATGGATCTTTCCTAAGGGCCTGTTTTTCTTATTTTTTTTGTAGGACTTGATGATTCATTCTTTTATATCTCATTCTTACATTTTTTTTTTCCCTCTGTTTCTATTTCTGAAAGAGTGGTCACACCTTTTAAATCTTGTTTTTTCTATCATGAGCTTTTAACAACTGAGGTACAGTCTGTAATCTATCCTTTCAAACTTGCAAAGAAATGACGCTGAGATAAAATGGTGATCCTTAATGTTAAAATAAGGATATCTACCTTCTGGATTAACATCTCACTTTAATGCAGATTCAAAAAACAAAAACAGACCATTCCATACATGACTTTTCTCACCATCAGACCAAGCTCTGGGTGACACTGAGGTATAAATTTTAAATTCATACATCACACAGGCTGTAAGCTAGGCCCTCAAACTCGGTGGCTGTTTAACCTTTTGGTGACTGAAGGAAGCCTAACAGCAGAGGTCTCATACCTCAGCAAGTCAGGTGAAGACATGTCAATGTAACCAGGTAGACCCACTAACTTTCTGCTGTTTCATTCTGGATGTGATATAAAGTCAGTCCCCTGGCGTATGATTTATCAATGTGTGTTAAACACTAAAGAACTGATAAAACTTGGCATCTCGGTGTGAAAGAGCCTAAAACCCTGGAGGTAGATGGTCTCAGTCTCAGGTCACGGAGTCCTCTTCAGCTGGTCCCAGCTCAGCAGCACCCCCTGCTGCCTCAGCTGTCTGGTTTCTCTGGATGATCTCCTGCACTAAATCCAGGTTAGAGTCTCTCCAGGTCCGGTATGAGGGTGCTGAGAGGGATGGGTCTGTCAGGATCTGATCCACGGTCTGCAGATCAGACTCTTTAGCCTGGAGACAGGAAAGGAGGAGGGAGACTTCTGATTCTAAATCAAGTTGGATTAATTAAAATATATTCCCAGAGTACAGGGACAAAGTATCACCATCAAGTGCAGCTTATCTCAGAATGAAAAAAAAAAACTCGTGTTTTTACAAAAAAACCCAAGCCTGGCCCTGCTTTATTTAATACAGCATGACCAAAAACAAGACATACATTTGTCAGATCTGGACTAACTCCCCCGCGAGGGACTGTAGACTTCTGTAAACACAGTTTCAGCTTTGTAAAGTTACTATTATTCGCCTTATCTAAAAAGAGAAATTAAAAAAAGGAGTTTCTCTGTTTTTCTTTTATTTTAGTCATCTCTCCAATTATAAGGGTTATCTACAATTTCACAAATAGAAAAAAGATTTATTTTCTCATCTTAAACTGATTTAAGTAGTTTGAAATCTTAAGATCTGATCAGGCAGGGTAATTTCCCATGATATTTACATACCATATTATTTGAAATGTTGAAAATTTAAGAGCTTGTTTTTGAAATTGTCAGCTGTCTTTCATCTAAAATGTTAAAAAAAAATTTACACCCTTACATCCTGGGGGTTTTGGTCTTAAATTAGTTGTCATTTAAAGGTTTCTAGGTTGCTTCTCATTTCAAACCATGTTTTGTATTTATTTCATCCAAACCCCAAACCCAACTTTTTTATTTTATTTTTATTTTTATCTATCTATTTATTTATTTATTTATTTATTTATTTATTTATTGGGGGGTGTACCTTTAAGGTGCTGCTGAGGATTCTGAGCAGGTGAAGCTTTTCATTGTCTTGATCGTTTTGACATCGTCGGATGAACGAGGCTCTGAAGTCTCTCTGACCGCATCGTCCAATGGGAGACAAGCTGGCTGACTTCAGGTGGATGTACAGGCTTTCCAGCTCATCTTGAGGGTTCTCTGCTGGAAAGAGAGGAGGAGGAGGTCAGAAACTGTGCAACCCCCCCCCCCCCTTCTTGCTCCAGGGCTCCAAACTTTCACCTGACTGTCCTTTAAGGGGGGGGATAATACCTAAAGTTCATACCGATTTTTACATCTCAGTTAAGAGACGTGTTAAAGAAAGGATGAGTTTCCAAGCTCAGGTGTTTACCTGGGATAACATCCTCCATTCTCTCTCCTTCAACCTGGACCACAGGAACAGACATTTCATCTCCGCGTCCCTCCGGCCTGGGGAGGTCCAACCAGGACAGGCGCTCCCTTCCCTCTGAGGCTTTTCTTCTTATCCTGTTTCGACTCAAACCTGCTCCCTCCAGCGTGCTCCTCCTCCTGGTCTCGATGTCCAGGCCACAGGGAGAGGACTCACCCTGTGACAGGGACAAATCTGTTTAACACACTTTGCAGAGGGTTTAGATGAAGATAACTGCTCACACTCACATTTTTAGACTCCTCTCCCACCTGCTCTGAGTTCAGAGGACAGGGAGCGGATTCGTCACAATCCTGATCGCTGTCCTCGCTGTAGCACT
Source organism: Halichoeres trimaculatus (assembly GCF_033239565.1). Lineage (NCBI taxonomy): Eukaryota > Metazoa > Chordata > Actinopteri > Labriformes > Labridae > Halichoeres > Halichoeres trimaculatus. The sequence continues at coordinate 26,198,138 of NW_027437191.1, read as the reverse complement.
CTGCACACACACAGCAAAAGAGAAAACTGCATGAAACAAAAGCATTTCTCTTCCATCTTATCTTCCTCTCAGATTATCTGTTTAATCTCTGACCCTCAGTGTCCACGAGCTCACTGGTCTCAGCTGCCTCGGACAGTTTACTGATCCACCTGAAACACACACACAAACACACAGCGCTCAGCAAGAGAGACTCATCATTTACACATGTCACACACTTCAAGAAGTAGATAATGAACTGAGGAATAGGAGGAGGAACTATGTTAAAGTTATTCTGCTCAAAGGTTTGATAAGAATCATGGGACTCCAAACAAAAAGAGGAAGCTGCTTATTATAAGTTATTTATGTTATAAGTTCGTACACACTCACTTGTTCATGTCAGCGAAGCTCTCCGCAGCGATGTGAACTGTGACGACCTGAGGATGGCTGGCTATGATGGCACTGAGACATGGAAAAACACTGAAAGGTTCTCTCTTAATGAAACACCTTTAAATTCACACATATCTGTAAATTTTGCACACATCAAACCACCAGTGATGGGTTTAAACCACGGTAAGACGTCACAAACAGACTTTAACCCAACATCTAAACCTCATGTGGAAACATGAGCTGTGACAGAAGTGACTCAGTCCCGCTCTATAATCTGATTTTACTCTGAGTGTGTTCACACTTTTTTTATCGTACATCTCCACATGAGTCCGCTGACCACTTGTGACTCCCTCAGTGACTGTGACTGTAAAGCTGGTAGCTACCCTTGATCTATCTCCTCAGTTTTATGCTCTCTTATCTTGTCAACAAAATAGCCTGGTCTTAATTTTGTCCCTCTGGTGCCCCCATAATAATGTAACATGATTTACAGATCAAACAAAATCCCAGTTTTTCTCTCAATGGTGTTGTAAAAACCCCATATTTTAGCCTCTGCCTGAACACTTCATTTTAGCTGCTGTCTCTTTAAGGCTCCCTGCTCCAAAAACCCCCTTCACTCTGATTAGCCAGCCCTCTGAAGGCCTGATGAGCAGACCTTGGTGTTTGAGGCCTGTCCATCCTGATCTCATCATCATTATATTGTATCTATCTATTCTGGGATTTCAACGACACATGAAGAGGTGTCGAGGTTTGTAAATCTGCACATGATCAGTCTGAACATCCAGCTTTGATACTTTGGATCCATGTTTAAGATATGAGAAAGAATAAAACCCTGTCTTTAAATGAAGTATCCATAATAAAAAGCATCCTTACTGACTGAATCAACGTGGGTTAGTTCTGTAGTTCTGTATTTTCCATGCACACTCCACTTTGATGCATTATGTGTCTACAAGTTGGAATGACAAGGGGAGTAAACTTTTGGTCCTGTGCAGAAATATTTGATCAGTCAGTATCAAAGAGGCAGGTGGTCTGATACTCTATACAGTCATCTGTCATAATGCGTAAAAGGACGCACAGGCATCATAACCTCAGCCTGTTTTAAAAAGTAAAAAATATAGGACATCTGAAACCTCCGCTCACAGCGTGTGAAGGAGTCAGCAGCAGCCTTAGTAGCCTGACCACACACAGATGACAAACTGAAGCTGGGGGTTGTGGGTTTTTTTCAGCTGTACCACGCTGCATTCAGAGATAGACTGAGAAATAAAAAAACTGCCATACTGTTTCTTCCTGCTCTGCTTGGCCTGCTCGATGGAGAACCCAGAGAGGTTGATGAATCCTTCAGCTTTCTCTGCCTGCAGAGAGGAAACCACATCACTGAGTCTGTCAGCAGAGAGGTTAGAGACTGAGAACTGAACGGGATTTCTACCTCTCTCTGCTCTCTGATCCTCTCTGATAATATGATAATCACTGTGACAGGATGTAAATGTCTCAACCCTTCTCACCACATTAGATTTTCAATGTATGCTTTATACAGTATGTTTTATGTTTGGTGTTAGATATCTTTCTGATTTGATGTGTAAACAACTAGTGGAGAAGACCAATTTGTTCAAAGGAGGCACTAAAGTCAACACAAATGAAAAGTTCATTCATGTAATGTAAAAATTATTCGGTAATAAATCAGATTCTGAAGTTTCCTCTGGTAAAATTTGAGTTTGAATTTGAATTTCTGTATAAGTACATATTTATTTGCAGTTATATGCATCATGTTTCTCACCGTCTTGTCTGGGTACCAGTACAGACAACTCTTCTTCAGGACAAACCAGTACCTCTTCCATTTACTCCCCAGGAAGCTGCGGCCCTCTTTCCTGCGCTGCAACCAGCCTTCACAGTCCAGCAGACCCAGATCTTTCACAGAAACCCTGCGTCGGCTCATCTCTGCAGGCAGACAGACAGAGATGATAGAGGGAAATACCGTCAAGTGAGCAGAAGCAACAAAATTAAGATAGCAAAAAGTTGGTTCAGAGGTAGACTGGTGTGACCTGAGTCAAACGTTGTACCATTTGAAAAAAAAAGTGTACTTCTTTCCTTGAAGCTTCTCATAAATGTGTATTTAAAAATGCTGTCCTTTAATAGGGCACTTTCATTTCCCCCACCCAATTGATGGTCTTCAGTTACAGTTTTGGTTCCTGGGTGTGTATGGTATAAGTACATTTTTAGAAGATGGTCATTTGATGTGGTGGCTTATTTCCCGCCAGTGTCACACAAATGTGAGCACAGTTTCAGCTCGAACCTCACTCTGGTCTTTAATCTGAGATCAACAGAAAAAAAGACATGCAAATCTATTTCAAAATCAGTTTTGTTCAACGTTAATCTGAAATCTGGATGTGGTTTAATCCTTAGAAATTGATCCAGATTTGAAATCAACTTTTACTATCCACGTTCAGTAATCTAGATGACTTTTGTTTCTGTTTATTGAAGAAAAACTAGATCTGAGAAACCTGGTAAAGGTACTATACAGAAAAAGGAATCTGAATGATCAGTGAGCTGAATGGGATTTTACATTACTTTTTTTGTCCACTGGGGGACGCCAAACTGCAGAAACTGGCCTCATGGGCTGTTTGAAACAAGTGCTGACAGCTTTAGCAGTTGTTTTTCATCAAAGCAATATTTCCAACAATCAACATGTTGTCTATGCTCTGTTTTCAGTAAAATATAAACTTTAACTTATTTTCAAACCATCAGAATCTGTTTTTGTCATTATTTCAGCGCCTGGACCAACCTGGATTAAAAGTGACTAAAAGCCCCAGATTAGTTTATGAATGAACTTTTAAGTTTCATTTTCTTTCTTTCTTTCCCCCTCAGAACAGTAAAATATATATCTGTTATTTGTAAGAGCTCCATAAATAATATTAAGTGAGCCACAGATTTTACATGCACCAAATTCCAAAAGTATGATAACATCTTGAGTCAAGTGGACATCTTTACCCTCTGCATGGTAGTTAGCTTTAATCTTATTTTTGGTGTCAATTGTCCATCTTTTCAAACATATATTCACCTGCAAATTTAGTACATGCTCTGTACATACTCAATACATTTTTATGTTCTACACAGAGATAATCTTTAAAACAGCTCTTTACTCTACCTGCAGTCTGAGCGTCCGGCCCTCTGGTGTCTCTCAGCAGACTGAACAGAGGAACTGTCGGTGTTGAAGTGTGTGAGTTTATACGGCGCATGCATACAGACCACAGAGTCAAAATCACACTCATACATACGAACACATACCCACACCATCCTTCCTGTTTCACATCTTCTTCGTGACCTCTCTTATGTTAGCTGTCTCAGAGTCTCTGCTCACAAACTTCCTCTGAGCTACCTAAAAAATAAAATCTTTCTTCAGCTGCTTTCTTTTTTTCTGTCAAGAGGGAGTACTGTTTTCAAGCCTTTATTGATCGGACAGCTGAAGAAACAGGAAACGCGAGGGGCAGAGAGTAAAGCCAGAGGTGCAAAAGTTTTGAGGCCAAAAGTAATAGGGGGCCACTGCAACAAGGACCACAGCCCCCATACATTGGGCACACGCTTAAACCGCAGGGCCACCTGACATCCTGAAAGAAGCTTTTTTATCAGAGTTTGTTGAGTCACAAATGTAGTATACCTATAAAAGATTGTTAAATCTGGAGTAATCACTGAGGAAAAAGTCACTGAAATGTAAAATTACACTTTTGGCCTCAATAGGCATCACATTTTTCTTTTTCTGTCCAACATTTTTAAGCAGTAAAGCATAATTACAAACTTTTGTGCTCTGTGTTTTCCTTTTATTTGACACACACACTCTCTCTCTCTCTCTTAGCCAGTACAGTTCAAAGTCCTGATGTGTTCCTTCCCATGGGAAACATCTGCAGACCCTAAAAAAGCTGAAGAGGCCAACACCCAGCACACATGACAGAGCCACTGTGAAGCTCAGAAGATGAAAGTAGAAATATTGAAATAATTTACTAATTTCTCATTCGTAGAATTTTATAATACAGGCAGGGTCAGGTTGGATGATCACTTTTTGTACTTATATGCCCATGTACCACAAGCAAGCATAATTTGAAACAAGAACCAAAGGCCATGATAACTCTTACCTGTGCATTTACTCTTAATTCAGTCTGTTATTTTTTTTATACAAATGGTTTTGTTTGCAGCATGGATTGAATAATAAAGGACTGTTGCCAATATACCATGTTGTTATTCATTTTTAAAGCCTACTGGTCAGTGGTTGAAAGCCAAATTGAATTGAAATGCTCACCTGTGCAATTGCAAGTATAATCTTAATATTAAATTTCAGCAAAATCAGCAAAAGCAACTGAAGCATCAATAGAAATATCTACATATCTGAGCCTGGAAAATCTGTTTATTGACTGTTATTGACTGTTATTGTTAATTACTATATTTTATATATAACTAATGATACTGGTGCAACTATTATGCCTAATGTCTTTATCTTGCGTCATTCTTAATTTAAATCTGTTGTATGTGCTTTTTCAAAGTTAACAATTAAGCATCTGCTTGAATGTTTATTTTATATATAGAATTGTAAATAAATTCGGGGAGTAAAGGGTTAAGAAGCGCGTGTATGAAATTGTTCCCACATCACTTGAAGGCAGCATCCACAGACTCTTACAGGATTGGAGGAAAAGCGGTAGAGGGGCGTGTTCACTACTTGTAACCTGACACCTGAGCCACGCGCTGCTTGGAGTGTAAACTTTATGCACGCGCTGTGTCAGTTAGTCAGTGAGCCAGTCAGCGGAGGAACAGAGACTGACTGTGAGCTGAAACTGGATTATTTTCGCATTAAAATGGCAGTTTAATACGTTTTTCGATAGACGAGAAAGGTTTCAAGTTTTTAAAGACATGGAGGCTGTCAGTACTTGGACTCCGCTTCAGGTGGTGGACTGGATGAGAGGTAAGGCGGACTCTCTGGGGTCTGTTTGGGGGAGCTAACGGTGTGGATTGACGGGAAGATTAACGGTCAGAGTTAAACCACGATAACGGCTCGTTTAGTGTATATGACGTCTTCATTAAAAATTGCCCTAATTTGGTGATTTATGAAGAAAACGTTGTCGAATAATCTCGGAATCATTGGATTAGAATGTAGGGACCGTTTGGTGTACACAAATCTTTCATATTAACTGTATAAATTTGAAATTTATACGCCATGCTAATACGATAAAGCAGTCAGAGTTATATTAAACTGAACTATACTTAAAAGATCCTTTAATTTTGGTGTATCCTATTGTTACATTCACCTCTATTTTTTTACTTCATTTTACTTAGTTTTATTTGTTAAATTTGTGTTATTTTAATTTCATTTATCTTAACATGATATCACAGTTTATGATGTAATTTATGCTGGTGCTTCTTTTCGACCAATGATAGATAAAAAGATCATGCTCAACAAAACAGAGTTTTTACATAATAAGCATTCACATTTTGTCTGCACAGACAGAGCACTGTCTGGTTTTATGGTTTCGAGTGTATTCCCTCTGAGTTGTTGTTTTATGTGGACGTGGTGGGGTAATATGCGTTAGCTCAGTAACAGTCTGGAGCCTGTTTGCATGTTTACCTGCTTTATCATGTTTCCTGCCCTCTGCTCAGATACACATCACTGGAAAACACTGGCAGCTGCTCTGTATTATGTGCCAGCTATTCAAATATTCATTATAGTGTGCCATTAAGCCATAAACAGGTCTGACCAGGTTACAGATCAGACATAAAGTGATAATCAGACTCATGAGAGAGGAGTATGCAGATGTTTTACTACTTTTTAAGACTCAAATAGTGGAGATTGTTGCTTTCTTCAGCATCTGTAGAGACAGGTTACAAAAGAAACCTTGAAACCTCGAAAACAAAACACTTTGTAATGATTTCCTCTGTAAAGAATAAACACATGGACAGGAAACACCAGGCATCCTGCTGGAAAACATGGAGAAACCAGCAAATTGCCAAATTTATGTCCTGGTAATAATGACCTGGAAAGTACAGCAACATGCAGGTTGTTGGAAATGGTTGAAATAAGATGTGATCTTTGCGGCGTTGTTGTTTCTTAAACCTCAAATTGGAAAGTTTTTAGTTTTACAGACATCTGCTGTGTCTTAGTGCTTTCAGCTCCCAATTCAAAATGAAAAACGCTTTAATAAGACTGCATAGCTCAGATTTTGCAAGTGGTAAATGTTGGAAATATAATTATTGGCCAAAGACTTGCTGCTCTCTTCTGATGTGGACAGAGATGGCTGTCAGAGATGGTAACCTGTTGTTTGTGTTTCAGACTCAAAGTTTATTCATGAAGCTAAGAGGATAGCCTTACAGGAAAAATATGTTTACTTGAATAAAGATGCTCAAAAATTTAATTTTTTGGGAATGCATGCAGCTGATCTGGTAGATGTGAAGCCACACTTTGGTTCCTGGTACTCTTCAGTTTCAGTTTGCTTATATCTGCCTTACAATCCACATACCAACACACACATCATTAAGCAGTGAGGACAATGCAGATCTGAGTGTCAGCGGCGCTCTAAACAGGCTCACACAATCCTGGCTCTCCACAGAGGTCGGCCTCCTGCTGTGTGCAGGGTCAGGGGGTCACTGTGGCTCTTTTCTGTGGAGGCGTCGTTTAACCACTCGGACACGATCCCACTTTTGTTCTGCATGAAAAGATGACAACACATTGGGGTCAGTCACATGACCCGCAGGGCTTCATTAACCCCGTCTCTCTCTCTGTGTTTCCAGTCTCTCTCCTCTCTGCTGACAGACAGAACAATCAGATCTCTGATCAGCGTCAGATGTCAGCATCTGGTCCTCCAACCACCTGAGACTTTAGTACAACATCTAGAGCAGGGGTCTGCAACCTGCAGCTCTTTGACTCCTTTGCAGTGGCTCATTGTAGCTTTAAAAAAATATTATTAAAATAAAGTGAATTTTTACATTTTTCTTACAGATGGTATTAATGATAACTACACAGCCACTTAGTAAAATCAAAATACAACATTTTTTAATAAAAATACATTGCCTCTTGAAATAAAGCTTTTAATTTTATGGATTTTTTTTATTCCAATTTTCTGACATTTTTAGAAATTAAGAAAAAAATCCATATTTTTTGAAGATAAAGCAAATTTTTAAATTCTTTAGAAAAATCTCCCTTTTTTGCAAATTTGAGAAAGTTTTTCAATTTTTTGGAAGTTAAGCAAAATTTTGAAATCACATTATTATTATTTTTTTTGCAAACTTACAACATTTTAGCAAGTGTTTGAGATATCAAAATTTTGCACATTTTCTAATTCCTTTTTTATTTAGCAAATTTTTGAATTTTTTTTTTCAATTTTCAACTTATTGAAACTTCATATATTTTGCAAATTTGTAAAATCTTGGACATTACAACTTTTTGTTTTTTTTCTTAAAATTTGCAAATTTATTAAAAATAAAATACTACGAAATCACAAAACACACACACAAAAACTTCTCATTTAGATAATTATTCACGAGATTATACACTTTTTTTGTCTTAATGTGAAGATAAAGTAGATTTTGTGGCTCCTGAGTGACTTTCATCCAGGTGAGCTGAGGCAAAACGGCTCTTTGGAAAGTAAAGGTTGCCGACCCCTGATCTAGAGCATGTGACTCAACCATGATTCTTCTGATATTTCTTCTTTTTGTAGTGTCTCTAAGCTGATTGGTTCAGGCCCAGCACAGGAATATTCAAAAAACACACCGCTAAAGGTAGGAAGTAACTTCAGGAAAAAAAAATCAAAACTGGATTTGTTTGGGATTATTTTAATTTCAGATTAATCTACATAAATCTATCAGTGCACGTGTTTAATCTCTAATACACAATCTTTGACCTCACTTCACCAAACTGCTACTGCTCATCCCAGGAAAATCAAAGTCAGTCTGGATCAGTTAGGATCTGGGAAAATATCACAGTTTGGAATAAAAATAATATTTTTAAAACTCCTACAGAGAGCACACCGTCCTGTCATCATCATATTGTAATTTTTTTCTTCTGTGTTGGTTTTTCAGTCAGTGAAATATTCTAAGTTCCTGCAGAAAGTTGTTGTTTTTCCTGAAACTCAATTTGTCTCTGACCTGATTCTGCTGTAGTATTTACAGGCACGCATCAAGTGTGTTTGTGTGTGTGTGTGTGTGTGTGTGTGTGTGTGTGTGTGTGTGTGTGTGTGTGTGTGTGTGTGTGTGTGTGTGTGTGTGTGTGTGTGTGTGTGTGAACTGGCATTACAGCGCTGAAGCAACAGGTTCTTTTCATGTGAAGCTCAGTGAAAAATTCCTCTGTTGGACCTGAGCCTGTTCCCACAGCAGCTGAGCCGCTCGAGCTGACCACAAACACCACGCACACCTCTTAATCCAGGCACAGAAATAATCTCCCGAAATAATCTGAAATTATGAAAGAGTTAAAAGTGGAGGGGAGCGCTGAATCCCTGAGGGTGATGTAGGTCAGCTCTTAAACTCTTCATTTAGTGGTTTAATTGGGTTCAAAACAAGTCTGACAAAGAAAAAGAGCCAAATAAATAAATCTGGAAACTCAAGTTAGTGAAACTTGTGGTGCAAATTTAAATGAGCTGTTTTATATCCCAGATCCATAAGGTTTTGTCTGCCTGTATTTAGGTTCACTTAAGCATCTTCTAAGATTTTCTCCCTGGTGTTGTTTTGAGGCACCATCGCTGCAGATTTAAGGTTCCTGATAGCAATAAATTCAGTTTCCACTGGAGCATTGTATGACATGATTTCTGATCTGTTCTGAGGTTCCCTCATCTAAAAGTTTAACATCATTATTTTAACCTTAAAGGATAAGTTCGGTTTATACAGCTTTTACATTGTTTATAGAATGAAGTAGAACAAAATACTCACCCAGAAGGCTTTCGTGATCCAAGCAGTGCTTCGGGAGATATTTAGATCCAAAATCGTGCAGCGGACGTCCGTATAATGGGATCCATCAGGGCATAGACAGCGCCACTCCTAAAACTGCATTAATCGTCCAAAAACTCATGTTTTTCACCCATATTCCATCATGGTCCGCTCCGGGTTAGTCCTCTGCTGCACTCTGTGTCACTCCAGACAGCGCTGTGTGGCTGTAATGACCTCTGAACTGATGAAGACTTTGTTTACGATTGCCCCTCCGTGCATGCACAGTGCAGCTCATTGTTTCAGAGGAAGACGGCAGGCTACATGACGACGCGCGGAGGGGCAAACGTAAACAAAGTCTTCATCAGTTCAGAGGTCATTACAGCCACACAGCGCTGTCTGAAGTGACACAGACTGCATCAGAGGACTAACCTGGAGTGGACCATGATGGAATATTGGTGAAAAACATGAGTTTTTCGATGATTAATGCAGTTTTAGGAGCGGCGCTGTCTATGCCCCGATGGATCCCATTATACTGACGTCAGCTGGACGATTTTGGATCTAAATATCTCCTGAAACACTGCTTGGATCAGAAAAGCCTTCTGGATGAGTATTTTGTTCTACTTCATTCTATAAACAATGTAAACGCTGTATAAACCGAACTTATCTTTTAAAGAATATTAAAGGATATGTTTAGATAATATTCATGCCATGTGTTGGAGCTGTAACATGATTTTCTGTAAAAGCTGACTGAGCTTAAGTATTGGCTTTATATGAACCAAAATGAAAAAAACCCCAGCAGGACTGACCGAATTCATTACTTTCAGTTTTCAGAGCTTTAGAAAAGTTTGACCAAATGTTTCCAAAGACTTGGTGATATCTCACACTGGCTGTGATTGTCTCTGTGAGGGAGTCCTGAGGCTGTTTTTGAGTCCTCTGTGTTTTTGGATCAAACCGATCACACAGCTGTAGCTCAGAGGTAAACACATCCCGGCGTGTTCAGACAAATCTGCATACTTCTTCTGGTCTGACAGGTGCAGCCACACATCCCAGAGTGAACGATGACAGAATGGTTTGAGGGAAAGAAGGCGCAAATAAGGTGACACCTCCACCTGTGTGTGTGCAGCAGAAGGTCTGTGGATAGAAAACTGATGCCAGATAGTCTCTGCTCCTAGAATTTTAGGAGATCATTTCATTTCATTCTGTTTTGGGTTTTCCAAAATTTTAGACCTTGCATCGTCGATTGATTTCCGTTCTCATTCATCTCCACACTGGATTACCACTAAAACATATCCGTTTTCTCTCAGTGCCAAATCTCCTAAATTTAATAATCCTTGTAATCCCTCTTTGATCTGATTAACGACTGATTAATGATCCTGTTCGTGTTTTGTAAACTTCTTAAACCTCAGACATGCAAAGCCTTTTCAAACAGCTTTTTAATTTCCTCTTAATGAGGAGCTGACAGCTTTGCCAAAATCAGACGGTTTCTCTTTGACCCTGATTTTCCTCCTTCTGCATGATGTTTTCACCAAATAAACCTGAAACTGGAGCCTTGTATTGTTGTGCTCACAGTAGGGCTGAGCTATCGAATATTTTAGTATTCGAGTATTCTACTGAAAATCCCATCGATTAATCGAGTAATTGGATGAAATACATTTTTGTTTAGTTAAAGAGCAGTTATTTTTCAAATGAAAGTTTTTCTCTTTAAGAAATAGAATTTTCTGATACAGCATGTCAATAAGAGCACTTGTTTTGGTAGCTCCAAAAGTTGTAAACAGACTTTGACACATTTTTTGTGCCTTGAACATCTCATCAGATGTTGCGGACCCAAATGGCACCCGTTTCGTAGAATGACCCATTAGTCTCCAAACTCCAGAAAAGAAGCTAGATTTGTTACTAGTTGCTATTTTGTATAAGAGGTAGCTTGAGGTATCTGAAAAGTGAGAAAATTACTCGAGTATTTTTTGTAATCGAGTACCTCGAATCATTCGAGGAATCGTTTCAGCTCTAGCTCACAGTTATGAGAGTGTTGAGGCCCATACAGCTTGAGATACATCCTATCTGGTGTTTAGAGGATGCTGGTTTTTGTTTCCACAGCACCTCCTCTGCACCTGTGGACAGCTCATGAGTGAAGACAGGTGTGCTGTTTCACCTCCTCAGCTGGAAAAACTCCAAACCAGCTGTGTTTGATGGTGCAGGTGAAGATAACAGAAACTCTCTGTGGCTCTGCACTGATAAGAAGGACCTGGGATGCACGTGATGAGGTTTCCTATCAGAAGTAGAGCGTGAAGGCGCGATGTTTGTTCAGTGGGAGGAGACGCACGGCCTGATGATGAGATTCAGCCGGGCATCAGTTATTACTTTAGGAGTTAAAATAAGTGGGTGCCAGTGTGAGCTGTAGGCTCTCTTGGCTGTGCAGAGGGGAGTCAGGGGATCAGGTCCAGCTCACAGTCAGTGCCCCCCTTCATCCCAGAGGTGTTGGATGAGATTAAGGTCAGAGCTCAGTGTCAAAGATTTCCAAACTGGAAGCCCCAATCTCCGTGAACCTGGATTTATGATCCCTGCACAGGACATGGGACAGGTTTAAAATATGATTATTTGTGCTTATGTTAGGATTTCTGTTTTAGGGTCATGTTTAAAGCGGTTAAAGGTGCAGTTCATAAAGAATTCACATAACGAATCACTTTAATCACACAGTGGACATTTCCCACTGACGTCATGCTTGGGTTAAAGAGCTTTAGCTTGGGTTATGATGACGTGCTCCTGGTTGCAAGACAGAAATATTCTTATTTCATTCCTCCTGCAGCTCTTTTCCAAGCGGGACCAACACATTGATGATTAATCAAGATCTAGTTAGACGACAGCAAATGTAGGTAGTCATCATTGTCCTAAGCTGTACTGTTAATATGTTCACTACACATTGTGTTTTTAGTTTCTGAGCATGTTTTATGGTCTGCAGCCCGGATACAACAGCATGAGAGCATTATGAACTTTCCACCCTGACCGCGAATTAGAGGGAAAGTCCCGCTGTGTGCTACAGTCCAAAGGTGAGGTTACTGAGCTGCATAGAAAGATGATTCTGATCAAATCTCCCTCTTCTCTCCTGACTGTTGCTTTCCCTCCTAACTTGGCTCTTATCAGTGAAACTGAGGTCACTGAGGGAGTGCGCTGAATCAGAGGAAGCATCCAGATTGTCTCCACTGAGCGCCCCTTCCTGCTTCCCCTCATGTGAGCGGCTTCGAAACGCTTCACAGTGAGAGTGTCCACAGTCACGTTCACATGCCAGCTCAAGATGGACTGAAGTGTTTTAACAAATTTTTTAAATAATGGTCTTTTGCAGAAATGTAGCTGCGTTTCTTAGGCCTGAACCACACGTATATGGATATATTCCTAAACGCACATTTTTCTGTCCAATTGGGCCTCTCAACCACACGAACACTGCGATTTCACCCACATAAACAGAGATTTAAAAAAATGGATAAAAAAGTGAAGAAATAAAAAAATATCCGGTTGAGTGGATCTGTGTAGCGGTGTTAAACGGAGCTGGTGTTGATGCGATGACGTCAAGCGCCTAGCAACAAGTCACTGTGTTTGACTGCGCATGCTCATAACTTTCTTCTTCTATGGTTTTCACATTTTGCTAACCTGCCACTTATCGGCCAGGCATGGCATTGCAGGCTTCAGAGGCGATCTTTTTCAGTTTGGCCTCTTCGTATGGACAGAGATATTTCTGTGGTGTGGACGGAGATTTTTTTTTTTAAACAAGGACAAAGATATCGATCAAAAAAATATCCAGTGGTTCAGGCCTTAGTTTTGCTGTTTGTGTTCGTTTTGTCCATAAATGTCAGAAGCCCGTGGAAAATTCACCAAATATGTGTTTTTCTGTACTAATTTCAGCTTTTGTTGGTGACAGTGTGGATATAAGAGGTCCCGTGTTGATGAGTGTGACTGTTGTCATCTGAGCATGCAGCAGCATTAAACAGAGCTAACTAAGAACTGCTGCACAGGCCTTAACTTTGGTTAAAAATAGACAGAAACCTAAATAAGACACACAATACTGACCTGTTGTGACGTAAGACTCAGGTAACGTGTGTTTCTATAAGATCTCTAATAAAAGCAGTGCTTGTTAACAGCTAAATCCAGCATAAAGGTCCCTGTGTTCCTGAACATTCGTGGTCCCTGTGGTAACTGATCTGTCTTCTTACATAACCCTGAATCATGTAAGGCCTCATTACTGGATCCTGTTAAAACAGTCGTGCAGACGTCGTCACTGATAATTACTCCAGCATCTACAGTCGTAAAGAAAACTGAAGATCCAAACCTGCAGGACTGGTCTCTACCGTGACAGAGTACACTGATATGATACATTCCCACAAACAAACCTGGAGACCTGCTTTTATTGCTTTTGGGTGGATTTCACAAAGAATGAGAGTTTCCTATCATGCATCTTTGAGGAATTTAAGATGAATGAAAATCATACTGCACAGCCCCAGTACAGGCCTTGCATAGACCTGCTGCAGCTCTTTACAGGCAGGTCTCTCTGCACGCTCCGTCAAACCTGCAGATGATCCACAACACAGCAGCACATCTTATCCTCGACCAACCAGAAACTGCATCATGCATTCATGTCTCTCCACGGGCTTCCTGTTCACTTCATCCAAACCCTGTGTAACCGATTTAGAAACATGCTCATGTTGTTTTATGTAACTGTACAGAAGACAGTTTAGAATTTGGACCCCTGAACTCGATGGGCCAGAGTGAAGCAAAAACAAAAAAGAGGCAGACATGCAGTTATTTTGTTTGTACCACATAGTAAAAACAGGGTAGAGGATTTCAATTATTCATGTTTTGTGTTCAGGAGAGGGTTAGTTCTCGCCATGTTCACAGAGGAAAGAGACTGAAATCTTCTAAAAGACATCTGTATAAAGCTTTTTCTGTGTCTTCACCCACCTTCTCGCCTAAAAAACAACAAAAATGCTCCTACCAACCTTAAATCCCTCATTCAGGTCTACAGTCAATCTCACCCACTACCCTCTGTCAGTGTAAGGTGTGTGCTATGATCATGTGTGTAGGACCCTAAGTCATAAACCAGAATCTTCTCCTCCCCAGGTGGAGAAATGAACTGAACTTAACCTGTAAACCCAGATTTTTCTGAAAACTTTGCACGTTGTAGTTGGGTGCTAAAGATGGTTTTAAGGTTTGAATAGGCATCTGACTCTTGTTGGACTGAAGATATTTTGTGGCATGTTTCCCTCTCTTTGGATCGGTACTGGTGTTGTATTTGCACTCCTGGGTGTTTGTCACCTAGACCTAGGCCTGTCACGATAACAAATTTTGCTAGACGATAATTTTCCAAAATATTATTGCCGATAAACAATATTGTTGTCAATATTATTTTGATTTTTTTTTTCATTTTTTCATTGATGTAATTATGATAAATGGGATAATAAAGTGAGTACACCATATCAAAAGCAAGAAACTTTAATTTCTTAAGAGTATTTAACTGTAAGTAAAAGGTCAGGATCTTTTAGACCCTGTCTCTAAAGAAAAAACGAAACTCCAAAAAAAAAAAAAAAAACAATAAAAACTATAGCCTAAATAAAAGGGAGTTTATACAGTTCCTGAATTGTTCTTAACATGGACTTTTTCCCAGTCAATCCGTACTGTCTGTCAAACATTTTTATTTCTGGCTTTCAACCGTATTGAAGGGCTGCATTTCTTTGGCAATGTAGCTGTCTTTTAGCGCCCACCATTTGGCGCTTTTATTTCTGTTTACTTTGCCAACCAAAGCCTCAGTAAGAGCGGATTGTCAAAGAACAAGGCTCTGCTGCACCTCCCTCTTCTTCTTTGTCGCCACTATTTTCAAACTAATGCGACATATCAGCTCGTTGGTGTTCATGAGCTCACACTTTGTTCATTCTGATAAAAACAAAATATTCCCACACTGGGACTGTGGCAGGCGGCTTAAGAACCGTATCTTCCGTGCCATCACTCATATTAGCGTGTGTTTCCTCCTTACCCCTCAGGACGCTCGCTTCAGCTCTAGAATGGTAGAATCCGTGTGTACGCGCGCGCAGCCCCGTCTTCACCCCAAAGATTGCATATTTGACAGATGCTCACTCCGCTATAAATCCGCCAAATCCGCTATAGAACCTATGCACCCCGATGTTAGGAAAGATAGACGTAGTGAGCCATCTTCTCATTCAGCCTCTTTGGTCGAAAGAGAGGAGGAAAACAAACATGCATGCGCGTGTCAGTTTATCGGGGCTGGCAAATATACCGAGGACGTTTTTATTTGTCGTTCAGTTAATTGATTTATTGATTATCGTGACAGGCCTACCTGGACCTAAACATCCGCTAACTGAAATATTCTAAAATGTTGAAACATTGTGAGTGTAACGTGAAGCGAAACAAACTCTGGAGCTGAAACAGGAGCAGCTTTTGGACACAGCAGCCTCTCATCTCCCTGAAGTCCTGTTTGTTAGATTTCATCAGATGGCTGAGCTCAAACCTCCCCGAGCTGAAGGAAATCCTTTTTCCTCCTGAATGCTGTTTGTTCAACACACACTGTGTGTCCCCCTGCTGCCTTGTACCATGAGTTCAGATGAACGCTGTGTGTGTTACTGTGTGTGTGTGTGTGATACAGTGCTTTATAGAGGCCCAGTGAAGCTATGAATAGCTTTAGTGCTCTTTTGCCACTTTCCTCTCCTCAGCTCTCCACCCTCGTCCTGTTGTGATGGAGAAGGCGGGGGGAGGATTCCTTTTGTGGCCCCCAGCTGGGAGTGTCGGGACCAAACTACAGCTTTGTGCTCCCACAACACAACACGTGCCATTTGTTGTACTGAATGAGGGATGTGTACTCAAACAGGGACTTCTTCAGTGATGTGGAGCAGTTTGATCTCTGCTGGAGTCACAGGAAAAAACTTTTTAAAGATTCATGTGATTTAAACAGAATCTTTCTTTTGATAATCTTTTAGTAATGCAGTTAAAAAGTGGGATAAGAGCACATGAATCTGTGCTTTATTTAAAAGGGTTTGAATATCACCCTTTGTGTCTGTTTCGTAACTTGTGTGAAGTTTTTTTAGTGTGAGGTGTGACCAGTCTTTAGACCTCTCTAATCTCTACCCTGTTGAAGTGATTTGTGTGTTTTGGGGTTAAACGTGTTCTGTTGTCCTGTAAAGACCAGGTCTGACATGTTGGTTTTGATCTTTCTGACCAATGATTAACTGAACCGTTTATGAGCAGCTGGAGTTTCACCTGCAGCTCTTTCTACTCACGTGTTAAACTGACGCTGGGCCAGCAGCACGCCTGTAAAGACTTCTGAGTTTAACCGTAAGAGCTGGAATTTGTTTTAAAGCCATGTTAACACAGATAGAGGCCACAGTGCTTAAGGGTAGTTTACAGATCAGGAACCAGTGAGGGACTTTCATCTGTCGAGTAGAACACCAGATGAACCAATCCATCCTGCAAAGTTTCTCCACGCTGTGTGAGCAGCAGCTCTCAGAGGCAGTGTCAGGGTGTGATGGTCTCAGGGAATCAGTGGTTTTGTCGTTGCAGTAAGAAGTCAAACTTTCCCACCCTGAACTACTGATACACACACATACACACACTCACACACACTGCGTTTCCAAGCAGCAGCCGGCTGACTGACAGCCGAGCAGAGGCCCACAGTCATCTGCAAACATGAGACGAGAGCACGGACAGAGAAATTAAGATTTGGTAGAATGGTGTCAAAGTAAACTTTGGAAAAACTCTGCGCTCCTTGGAATTCACTGCAAAAATGTCCACAGTTAACATTTTCTTATGAAAAAACATAAATAAAACATTTTCTTGTTACTAAATAGTTCTTTAACTTCTCTAAAGCTTTATTAGTTTTTGCTTTCATATTGAACCACACATAAGAGCAAAGATCTAGATCAAGTTCTGTAGACGTCACATGTGAAACAGATGATTCGCATGTTGGTTTTAATGTTTTAACGAATCCAGCAAAAGGATTGTTAGCGGATATCTGTTTATACATTCGGGATGTCACCACACTGGATTATGTCCTCCTGCTTTTGCTCCTCACACAGACAGAAAACCAGAAGCAGAAAAGAAACCAGAACCCTCCTGATGTAGGAATCGAAGGCCCCTGGGGACAGATTATTTCATCTGAGTGATGAAGTTGAGGAGACTCTGCTTTGTTTAAATCTTCAAATGCTAGTAAAAATGAAGATCTGACGAAAGCTTGAAGGTTTAACTAACCTCAGTGCCTTAAAGCAAATTGAGTTGATCATCCTTCACTGAGTGAGGTCAAAGAATCAGTCGGTGTGTGTTGGATCAGACTTGTTTTTTTTTTGTAGAGAAGCATCTCATCTCTTTCCAACATCAGGATCTGTGCCCAGCTTCCTCCACCTGCTGTAAATGTTTCATCATGTGTTTGGGTCTGAGCCTGAGCTAATAATACACTGTAAAAAACAACAACAACCATAACTCATCTTTATAATGCTGGGATTATAATACATTGAGACGCAGATCCTCTCTGCAGGATGAATGATTAACAGCATACAAACTTTGATAAAACTTTTTGAAGTTACTGGATATTTTATCCGTGCTTTTTATTTTTGAAGTTACAACAATAAACATTTTAATTAGGGCTGTCACTTTAACGTGTTAATTAGATGAATTAATTACACCGCAAATTAATGTGTTATAAGAATTAACGCAGATTAACTCATTGGCTGCCAGCCATTTTCATTGCATCTTGAATGATCTTTCAAGACCCAAATAATATTGTTTTCTATTAGAGCCCAACCGATATGGGATTTTTGGGGCTGATGCCGATACCGATACTGGGGGCAAAAAAAGCCAATATCCAATATATCGGCCGATACCCGATATATCGACTGATATATATAATAAATTCATTGTTGCTCACAGGATATATACTGTATATGAACACAAATTATTATAATACCCATATGATTCAAGACAGAGACAGAACACTATTGAAGTAAAACAAGGAACTTTAATCATAAAACTGTCAACATAAGAACTGTAGTGTTAACTAATGATAAAAAAAGAACAAGCTGTAAACACCTTAAATAAATAAGTCAAACTTTAAACACAGTAAGTAGAAAAAAAGTCAAACTGTAAACACACAATGAACAACTTACACAACGTTAAAACGCCGTATTATAGTC
Organism: Halichoeres trimaculatus; assembly: GCF_033239565.1. Lineage (NCBI taxonomy): Eukaryota > Metazoa > Chordata > Actinopteri > Labriformes > Labridae > Halichoeres > Halichoeres trimaculatus. The sequence goes on along the minus strand of NW_027437191.1, from coordinate 26,179,704 downwards.
TTACATTAGACAATGGTGGACGTGTGAATTAACAGTACCATTAATCTCTGTTTATCTCTCAAAAAAGCAACTAACACAACGTTAAAACGCTGTTCTATAGTCTTACGTTACATAATGGTGGATGGAGGGGGCGGGCACTCGGGCAGTGTGCAGCCCAACACACAGACACACAGGAGCAGGAGTGACAGAATCTCTGCGGAGCAAAATTTTTTATGATTCGCTACATTTTGGCCGATGTTGATTAATCGGCCTGCCCTATTAATCGGTTGGGCTCCAATACGCAGTGAACAGTTGCAATCAAATCCCCAAAAATGTGGTTTCACAAATCTTCTCTTCTTTGTGTTTTTATTTGATTTGTCATGCACTGAAATTTTGTAATGTCCTAGAATTAAAATTCTTTATTTGAGGACCTTAAACAGATACAAGATTAAAATGCGATTAATTAGATTAATTAATTACAAATCTTGTAATTAGTTAGATTAATTTTTTTGATCCCCTGACAACACTTGTTTTAATATCAAAAGCCTCTTACACATTGCAACTGCACAGCACTGATAAAGCTTAAATATAGCACAACAACAATACAGCTTCATGTTTGTACACAGAGCCAGTCCTCCCTGCAGGTGGACTGAAATCTCACATTTCATGATTGAAAAATGAATGTGAAGATAAATTGATACCAGAAATGATCTCCAGTTGCAGCCTAAATGTCAAAATGCTTTAACAGATATTTAAAGCATGAAAAGAAGTGATGAAATATCTGTTTTAATGAGCAGAAAGAATGAGTATGAGCTTTTTGGAGTTTATTAAAACCATCTCCACGTTGCATGACTCCGTGTGTCATGCAAACAGCCTCAGCTCTGTGTTTCATTAATGTGCTGTTTGAGGATTGTCTCTGCAGCCAGAAGCACAAACTGCTCATCTGGATCTGAGCGCAGTCACCCAGCTCCTCATCCTTCACCGTCTGCCACAGTTTGGGACCAGAGCCAAACTCCGCTACATGTGGAATGATAGAAATGTCTCAACTGTCACAGACGTTAACCACGTTTGTTTCTCATGAGGACTCTGGATCCAGCTCTGGATGTTGGCACTGTGCCCAATCAGGAGACGTTTTAATCCTCCTGGGATTGAGAATCTTACTCTGCAGTCTTAAATATAACTTCAGCATAGTTTTTAATAATTCACACTTTAAAGCACAGAGAGACGAGCTCCAGCTTTTGTTAGCTGGGAATAAGACGATATTTGCACACTGAAACCTGAAGGAGTGTTCCTTTCCCACCTGAGCGAGTTATTTCTGCTTGTGTTGATGGAATAACTGCTCCAGCTCACATTTGCTCTCTTAAGCTTCTGTTCTCTGGGCTCCAGCATTGTCCCTGCTTTCATTAGCAGGTGATTTGGCTGTCGCGTGACATTTAGCCGACCCTGCTGTGCAGCAGAGAGATTATCGGCCTCCTCGAGTGTCAGTAATGTGATCCAGGCTGTCGCCAACACATTCCTGCTGACCGCAGACTCTCACAGGCTGCCATCCAGCTCAGATCCACTGTACGAGGAGGAGCGCTCATATCTCCTCCAGAGAATCCTTTTAAAGCAGGAAGTTTCACCCTTTCACTCAGGAAGTTTGGGATTATTGGGGAAATTTGCAGCCGGGCGTTGATCCAGACACGTGCAGGAGCTGAACAGGCTTTCTGGCTTTTAGCAGTATTTTCTTCTTTCAGCGGCTAAAACTAAAACAAACACAGAAAGACAGAGATGTTTGCTGCTGATATGGATATAGTTATTGAATGAATTAAGTCTTTTTTGGAATGATACGTTAAAAATGTAATTTGATGGGGTTAAAATAAGACTACATTTAAAAATGCATCATTCCCTTTGAGCTAAATCAAATAAAAGAAAAACAGGATAAAGAATATGCTTATATGTGCTTTAGTGTCTTCAAAGAGGTTATTTACTGAATGGAGAGGCTAATTACTTTTTCTGATGGACTCTTAACTTATAAAAGCAATGTAAATTTTTGCTTGAAAATGTACCTTAAACCTGCAAAAGCCAAAGATAAACAGATTGATTGATCAGTTTGTGGCAGTAAATCTAATAAAGCTGCATCTTATGATCACTCTAATATTAATCTGTCATTTATTTCCTTCATTAAGTGATTTCTCATTATTGCAAAAGTTTGTCTGAACTGAAAACCTGTTCAACAAATTTGGCAGAATATGAGAGAGCATTAAAAAACCCAAATGATTTTTTTTTGTTTTAAACAGGACAAAGTAACTGCAAAATTTCAATTTCAGGAGCCTGAAACGTGTTGCGATTAGAGGCATGGTAGATTTAAATTCTTATGCAATGAATCATTAAAGGTTATTAGAGAAATTATTAAACTCAATAATCATTTAATCTTCTCTTCAAACAAGTCCACAGTTGGTATGTGAGATTATTAAACAGAGAAAGCAGCTTCATTACGATACGTTGCAGCTGTTTAACAAAAGTTCAGCTGCTACGATAAGCTCTTCCTTTTTTTGTGATGCGTCCAAAGATACAAAAAGTACGGTGGCCGAGACCCGCCACCGATGCAAACAGAAGTACCCGCAAACAATAAAGAAACACAGCAAACAAAAATAAAAACCGCTGCAAACAATAAAGAGACGCTGCAAACAAAAAAACCGCTGTTACAAATTAAAAAAGAAACGCCACTGCAAATAAAGGGAAACACCGCAGCAAATTAAAAAGTTAACTGCAAATAACGGAACGGAAGTGGATTACTGGGAACTATATTTGCAGACGCACCGGCGATTCTTGAGAAATTAGTGAGATTTGAGAAAATAAGTGAGAATGCTAGTGTTTAATCTCACTGTGTGTACTTTCTACTGTGTTGTTTGGTTAGGCAGTGTAGCCCCAGGTTTGGCGGTTTAACGTTGAACTGGGGGATGACGGTGTACTGTTAGCTTCGGCTAACACGGGGAAACAGTGTTTGGCTGCAGTAAGACTACTAAAAAGAGGAGAACCGAGTTGGGTAACTTTAATCGAATATGGAGCAAAACATATTCAGGTACTTTTGTTTGCATCAGTGGCGGGTCTCGGCCACCGTAAAAAAGGGTTCAGTACTCAGTTCAAAGAGTTTATTGTTCCAAAACAAAATCTAAAACGAGCCAACATGTAATTTAGGCAAAAATAGGAAAATATGACTGGCTCAAAACTAAATAAATGATGATGGTAAAACTAAGGTGAAAAAGAAGATGAAAATGAAAGTGTCAGTCAACAAAAATATCTGAGCTTCATGCTCTGTGGGTCTGCTATGTTTTTGTTCCTAATATCCACCACCACACGCAATAAGTAAGAAATTAAATAAACAACCACACCCATGGATAGCTTCAAAGCAGTGACATCACCAAAGTGATGACGTCATCTATGCTACAAAGTAAAACTTATCAAAGAAACTAGCTTAATATATTTTAGCTTCTACGCAACAAGTCTCCTGTTGTATTATTCTGAGTGAATAACACTCCGAGGCGTCACCTCAGCAGTTAGAGAGTGAGGAATTTTCCTCCCGCTGTCAGACCGTCGGCCATCTGTCGTCCCGCGGCTCATCTGAACTCAAACAGGAGTCTTGAATGAACACATGCAGGGAAGGACAGTTGTTTCTCTTCTGTTCACACCAGCTCAGGCATTTTGTTGGTCACAGATGTCTGGATCGCTGCTTCACGTCTTCACCATTTGGGGCACGCGCCTGGACGGAAGCTTTGATAAGGCGACGGCTATTTTTACATGAAGAGATCTGAAGGAGGCCGAATAGAAAATGTCACGTTAGTGAAACTTTCCTGATTTCTTAAAATGTCATGGTACTTTCCTGCCTCCATAGATTTACACAATTTAAACTTTTGACAATCGATGAATCCACCTGTTGTTGCAGCTCTTGTATGAAAGCCAACAAACATGTAAAAGGTAAATATTCAATAAAGTTGAGAAGCATTTTAAGAGCGTGTAATGCTGCTCCTCGTTGATCTGGTCCTGAGAACTCTTTTATCTCGTCTCCTGCTGCCCGCTTTCACAAAGAGGGTCAGGGGTCAGGGTTCAGGGTCGGACACGGAGTGGCGCCAGTGAAGCTGGCTGTGTCTGGCTTACGTTCTCATGAGGTCACAAGGTTTCTACTGGTCTGGGTCTTAAAGCAACCCTGCAGAAAGGGTGAATAAAAAGAGACGATGGTGTGATTTATGTCTGTTTGTTTGGAGATATTTAAATTTTTAGATTTCTTTAGCAGTCTAATACTTTTGATAAAGTTTGATGCTAACTTTGGTTGGGGCGACTCTTTCCAGGTTGATATCAAGACAACATTTAGAAGAATGAACCCACAAAATAGACAACTGAGACAGGATGTGCCTCATGGTGACTTTTCACTGCATGTCTGAGGTGTGACAGTCTGCATGAACTCGTGAGCAGTTTCAGACTTTAGCATCACCCAACCTGGAAAAACTGAAGAAGGTTTCAGGAATGCAGAGCGTGTATGAGGAGCTGCAGAGGTTCATGTTTAAAACATGAGGCCATGTTTGTGCAGGACTCTGTCTGAAAGGAGAGAGATCCTGAGCTGCAGTGAGGAGGCTGGACGCTGTTGGCTGCTGGGTGTCACTGATGGATCAGCAAGAAGTGTCAATAAGTGTGTATTGACTCAGCACCTGTGTTTGCTGTCAAGCTTGAACGGATCATAACAGAGCGGACTTTCACTGAAACCGAAAGTGAGCTCAGTATCGTTTACTCTCCCTGGCGTGGACAGCTTATGTCTTCGCTGAGTTAATCTGCACTCAGAGTCACCGTGTACATTTGGTGTTAAATACATGATAGCTGTTAGTTAGCGCACCCAGAAATATCACAGACACTCTGAGAGGAACACTGAGAGTGTATTAATCTCCCTCTAAGTCTGCCATCTTTCTGTCTGTCCCTCAGGTCTGGACGACAGCCTGCAGCAGTACATCCCGTCCTTCCAGCGTCAGCAGGTGGATGGAGAGAAGCTGCTCAGGATGTCCCACCAGGAGTTTCTCGCTCTGGGCATGACGCGGGTCGGACACCAGGAGCTGATGCAGGAGGCCGTGGATCTGCTCTGTGCACTGGTCAGTAAGAAGCTAAACGCTGGCACACATTACCGGATTCTTCAAACTTTCACACAATCAGAAACCACACACTTGATGATAACAAAAGACAAATCACACAAGAGCTCTCTGTAATGATCTGAGTGTTTGGTGTGCTCTCTTCAGCAGAGCTTCAGCTTCTCCGCGCTCAGTATTCCAAATCTTGCGTAGTAAAACTTGACTTCAGGGTAAACAAGCATGACAGACGAACGTGAAAAAGCAATGTCGGTTGTTTCTGGCCTCTTAAATTTAAAAAAAAAAAAAAGAAAACACACAGAAAAAAAAAAAAGATTATGGAAAAAGTTGTGGAGTTTGTGGAGTTATGTGCTGTATGCACCACAGTGTGAGTTTGTTGGTGAGTAAAGTCATCACAAGTATTACAGAGATTTCTTACTTCCTCTTCAGTCAGCCAACTGAGTCAGCTATCGTCAGATCCTCGGAGCGCCCTGCACACTGCAGGATTTTTAGTTGCAAATATTAAACATGTTTATTATCTATGATCGCTTAAAGGATAAGTTCGGTTCATACAGCTTTTACTTTGTTTGTAGAATGAAGTAGATCAAAATACTCGCCCAGAAGGCTTTCCTGATCCAAGCAGTGCTTCGGGAGATACTTGGATCCAAAATCGTGCAGCGGACGTCCATATAATGGGATCCATCTGGGCATAGACAGCGCCGCTCCTAAAACTGCATTAATCGTCCAAAAACTAATGTTTTTCACCAATATTCCATCATGGTCCGTTCCGGGTTAGTCCTCTGCTGCAGTCTGTGTCACTCCAGACAGTGCTGTGTGGCTGTAATGACCTCTGAACTGATGAAGACTTTGTTTACGATTGCCCCTCCGCGCGTTGTCATGTAGCCTGCCGTCTTCCCCTGAAACAATGAGCCGCACTGCGCATGCGCGGAGGGGCAATCGTAAACAAAGTCTTCGTCAGTTCAGAGGTCATAACAGCCACACAGCACTGTCTGGAGTGACACAGAGTGCAGCAGAGGACTAACCCGGAGCGGACCATGATGGAATATTGGTAAGAAACATGAGTTATTGGGCGATTAATGCAGTTTCAGGAGCGGCGCTGTCTATGCCCCGATGGATCCCATTATACGGACGTCCGCTGCACGATTTTGGATCCAAGTATCTCCCAAAGCACTGCTTGGATCAGGAAAGCCTTCTGGGCGAGTATTTTGTTCTACTTCATTTTATAAACAATGTAAAAGCTATATGAACCGACTTATCCTTTAATCGGCGGCCTTCCGAGCAGCTCTGACCAGACAAAATCACACTGAACACTCCCCACACCACAGGAAAATCACACATATTGTCATTCGCAAACATCAGACAATCAGGCTTTTGCTGGCTTTGATCTCAAGGGGGACAAAAATCAGCCCGATTTTTCCAAGATGGAAAAACGTTGATAAAATCACCTTCAGTGAGAGGCCTTTCCATGATAACTGTTGCTCATGGCTCATAAATCCAGCTGCAAACTGGGACTATGGATCAATAAGAACATAGCTTCAAGCTTTCTGCCTCTCCTCTTTAATATGCATGCTTTCTGCAGAGTTAGCACGCTCGGCCTGGAAAACTAGGCTACTCAGAAAGGCTGCAGGCAGTTTGGAAATGCACTGAGAATTTTATTAAAAAATCCTGTTTTGATATTTAAATGAAAGACTCTTTCCTCAAACTTTGGGTCACAAAGAATCAGGTGTATTATCTTACATTTAATCACTTTAACTTCAGAGCAGCTTTGTTTTTATCTGTGTGAGCAGTGTGTGAACATCAAATGTGCAGGCTCTGAACCTCTCATGAATACAAACACTGAAGCTGAACGCTGTATTTTCTTGTCAGTGAGGGATGTGCAAACGATGTCTCATGAAATATTTCAGCATGCACACACAGGAGCTCACAGTGGTGTTCAGATGAGATGTAGTGGTAGCATTCTTACAACGCAGACCTCCACAGTGACGCACACAGTTTTCTCAGTCTTGGTTTGACTCTGCAGTCAGCGACAGTGAAACTCTTTGAAGACTCTTCATGTTTGCCTCTCTGTCTTCACAGATTCTCTAAGATGCCTTTACTAATGACTTCATATGTTTGATGTGTCTGTTTGCACACGCACTGTTACATGACTCTGCTCAGACCAGTCAGCGGCTGTTTATCACGTGTTTTCATAATTCCTTGCTCATTGATAGGCTGTTTGCTGCTCTTATAGTTTGAGTTATGAGGGCTGGGCTCACCTGATGAGGTGGCTTCACTCAGTCAACAGATGACAAACTGCTACAGTCTTCGCTCTGTGCACCGTGAGCAGAAGTCACTCTGTGTCCTGATCCGAACCCAAACATCTGTGTCCTGTTACTCCCCAAATAAATATTTAAAGCTTCATCGAGAGGCGGCACACATGACCTCAAGTTTTAAGGAGCTTTATGACATGAAATAACTGGGCAGTTGAGCTTCTTTCTTTTCCAAACGCTCCTCTGGACACCTCTCGTTTGATACATCAGGTTCCCGTTTCTGTCTGTTTTAAAGATTTTGAGATAAATGCACAAAAAGGGAAGGACGGTAGTGTATGATAGGGATGGACATGAGCTGATCACATTCTGATTTTTATTTATTGGCCAATCAGGAACCTACGCTGAAATATTTAGGGTGCAAAACTGCAAAACAACCCAACTCTAATTCAAGAACAAAAAGGACGAACCCGAGCTTTAAAACCTGGTACTCAGAGATTAGTGATCCAACCTCTTCTTTAAGGAGGAGGAGGAAGATGAAGAACAAGCCCTCTTTCAGACTGTCTTTCTGTCTCTGATTCTTTTTTTCCTTTCAGATGATTTACAAACACCAGGCTTGACAGCGCCGCCAGAGAATGTGCTGATGTAAATATAGCGCTCTCTGTTAAACCCTTATCAAACCTGGAGACGCGCCCTCACTTCTGGGTTTGATTCCTTCACACTGTAAGAAATGTGCAGAGGTTTTAAAAATGATCCCTTCTCCAAGGAAAAAAATTAAAACACCGCAAAAAAAAACAATTAAATAATTATTAAATTTACCTGGGTTGAGGAAATTTCAGAAACCTTGACCACTTGATGAAGACTCAGGAGACTCAGATGGCTTAAGTTGAAATAGTTTCTCTAGCTTGATCGAGGAGAAATGTCAGACAGTACACATGGGTGCCCAGTGTAATGCAGAGTCAATTCTAACAGACCAGTCTGTGTGTTCAGTATTTACCATTCCTGAGATTAGGATTGCTATGTCTATCTATGAGCCAATGGGTTCAGTGTAGGTTGGGGATCTCAATGTGTGAAACAGTGTTCAAGGAGACAGGGATGTGTGAATTGGATCCAACTCAGACTGGAAACACAGTGTCTCTGTGTACTGATAAATTTAAGGCCAAATACAGGTTTGTGACTTTTTAACACATATAGAGTTAAATCACAGAATTTACCAAGGAGAGGAATAAAGCAGCAGGCGCCCCCTGTGGACAAAGAAAGTAGGGATAGACATATTATTGGCCGGCCTGATTATCAGGGCCGATATTTGGCATTTTGAGGCATATCGGCATCTGCCTTTTTTTCAATCCGACTGCTGATAGGAAACAAATTTAAGACTGCGTTGTTGCAGCTCTGATGCAACCGGCCCGCTGTCTGCAGTCACTACTCAGTCCCCAGCACTGTCCCACCCACAGTACCATCTGATTGGTTACAAGCAGATCCATGGCTTGGGAAAGAGCCAATCAGCAGTGCAGTTATTACAGTTATTGCAGTTGCATTGAAATTTTGGAAAACTTTATTTACTGTAGAAAACTTTAGTTATTTATCTTTTTAAGTTTTCATTTAACCTTATAAAACATGCTGCTAAGCCTGGGAGTTGTTTAATAAACTCATGCTTAAAGGCTTTTGAATGAAGTGTTGGAGTTTGTATTGTTCAAAATTTTGACACCAACATTTGCGCTTTGACTGCACATTAATATCAGCTCTAAATATTGGTAATTGGCCTCGACTACAAATAATCGTTATCAGAAAAATTTGTATCGGTCTATCTCGGTCTATCTAAAAGAAAGATGTTGTAATCTATTGTAGTTGTTTTCCTACATAAAGTTTTTTTCTGACACAAAGCTTACCTGTCTTCATCTTATACCAGGAATGGATATTTCAAGCAGAAACACTATTCCAGAGTTGCTGTAAACTACTCGCTGATTCATCAAACATCTCCCCGTTTCCCCCCTGCAGACAAAAGGAGACAAAAATCTATTTAACAACCGTCCACAGTTCTTATATGTGATACTTATGGATGTAAAGTTTGAACTTAACCACAATTTTGATCATATTCCTATTCCTCCCAGATAGTGATGGGTAATATCATTTGGAACAATATGTTACTGATACCCAGGACCTGGAAATTGGTATCAGTACTCAAGGATACCATTTTTTCTTTCTTTCGTGTGTTAATGTGGTAATAAACATTAATTTGCACAATAATAAAACCTGAAAGTTTTCAATTTAACGTATTTATTCTTAATATGCAAACTTGCAATGCTGTGTTCATGTCCAGCATGGAAAATTGCCTATTCCTCCACTCCCTCATAGTCACAAGGATGCGTTGAGGTACCTAAACATGATACTGTTTAAATTTTATGTTAATTAATACTTGGCACTATAGACAGAATTTGATCAATACCTATAAAAGTGCTTAATTTAGTACCCATCCCTACTCCCAGAATTCTTTGGTGCTGCAGAAGTCTCTCCCGTCCTGAATCTTACAGTGACACCGAAGCTTTCTCATGTTATTTGGGCTGTTTTTATGTTATAAAGGAAGTTTTTGGTTATTAAACAGCAAAAAGAATACAGCTTTCAGATATCAAAGAACCACCGTCTGACAATTCTATCAGATTATGATCAATGGCTGCTAAAAAAAAAATAAAAATACAAATACAGTTTGAAGATGAGATTATAGCCACACAAACTACTTTCATTTTTGTATTGTTTTATTATTATTGAAAGATTATTTATCAAAATTTTGGCCAAAACTTGAAAATTACTCCTCATTCCTGTTTTATCTGTTTAGGAATGAATCCTTGGCACAGAAACACTTAAAAGGTCTGTTTCAGTAGCTTACTGTTCGGTCAGTTTCAGACATGTTTTTACAGGAGAGTTGAAGTGACAGAGGTAAACAGACGCCTGTCTGCTGTGAGATCTCCTCAGAAACACAGAAACATCCTTTGGACAAAGATGCCCTCAGGTTTTAAAATGTTTGTTTTTGGATCCAGTATTTGACCTGGACTGCTCTGACCTCATGAAAAAAAGAGGAAAACATTTCTTGTAAGTGACAGACACGTTGTTTCAGAGAGTTTCAGTGTTGATGAGCAGACAGAGCGCCTCAGTCAGCTGTTTATGAGCTCTGTGTGTCTCTGTCCAGTTCAAAAGGGGGATTTACAGTCAGAGCTGCAGAGCTTTAATGGAGTAACTCAGCTGAATAGGATCCAGACGCCTGTTTGAATGGAGCCTGACACCCTGCTGTCACCAGCCACAAACTGTGAACATAACAGGACTACTGAACACAAACATCATCATCAGACTACTGCTGTTGGAACCCAACAAAATCAGCTTTATTCCACTGTACACTGTTCAACAGGTGGAGGAGAACCTATTGGTGGTTTTATTTCATTTGACTGAAAACGAAGTAAAACACAAAGCTATTAAAGGCTTATTTGACTCATCTGAGCATTAAAAGTGTAAGGAAGCAGATCTGAATCTCCAAACCTCCTCTCCCTGCACACACAGGCCTGTTTCTGATGATGTTATTATCTGTGGAACATTTTCACACACCAATAATAGCCTCTAACAGTCTGAACATGACCTCACAGTGAGCAGAGATGCAGTACAGGACTGTAAATAGTCCTGAATAGATCCACAGACACACCTGCAGCAGCTCTTTCAGGGAGAGTTTTCCTGCAGGACTCAATTGAAGGTCAGGTGACGTGTTTGGGGTATTTTCTGCAGCACAAAGCGCTTTACTGCTGTACGGTTTGGAGCAGGAAACAGATGTGACCCTCCCACCTGTCAGAAAGACCCCCCGCCCTTCCCGTGACACACACACAAAAACACACATAAAAAGAAAGCATTCAGCGTGCAAAGGAAGAGCCATTGCAGTTTTGTTCCAGCAGCAGCAGCTTCCGTTGGCTGTCAGATGATCCATTTTTCATCCCTGGGTTTCAAACACTCTGAGTTTATAATAATTAGAGTCCAGAGGGCTCAGTCAGAGTTAATGTTAATGTTCTTCAGCTCTAAACGGCACCCTCACTTTGATTACAAAGCGGGGTTGCTCCTCTCCTCAACGTAAATCAATCTTACCTTTTCTGACAGTTCTTGGAAACTCAACCTGTGATTTGTTTCAGTTTTTATTTCCCCTGTCAGTCAGAGATTTAGTTTTTAAAAACACTGATGCCGATCCAGGCAACGAGCTAAACGCCTTATTTTAACAGCGCTCTTGACTATTTGATTTAAAATGTTACCTTTGATGCACTTTCTCTTTTTTTTTTGCCGCATTACCAGTCTACAGTGTATAAAAGTTTACAATTAAATAGAATTTCTGTACATCCTGAAGCTTTGTTTTTACCAAACTGCTGCTAAACAATTAAATATTCTATAGTTTAAATAAAAAGTTAATTTCAGTAACTCCGTATACTCACTTTTGGCCTTCTACCCAAAACATTACCAGTCTTTCCCCACTGTAGGGCATGCAGGTTATTATTTAACACAAGTTTTTCGTCTTTCCGAATGGAATCTTTCCGAATGACTTTTCAGAAAACAATAGTATACATGGAAAGGAATATTCCAATCTCAGGTCTACATGCGCCACTATAATCAAACACAATAGTCAATGGAGCATGTGCAGAAAAACGTAAACATCGCAAGATTTATCAAAGCTGGAGGACGACAGTTTGTTTATCACGGTGTTGCAATACTCCGTATTGCAACTTTTTTGTTTGTCCAGTCTAGAAATTAAGTTCATTTCTTTCAAAGTTTGGATCGAAAACAAACTTTCCACAGCAGTCCAGAGCTGACGGCTCGCCGCCATTTTTAAAGTTGAGGAACGTCTCTAGTTGCGTCTTATGTCATATCTGAGCATGCGCTGAAAGAATGCACCCGAGCAACTTTCAGTTTGAGTGGATACATGATACCTCAATTGGTTTGGGGAAAGGAATATTCCATCCCTGTGAAACCGATTAAAAGTCCATTCAGATTGGCACTTTTCTTTCGGACTGAGGTGTGTATGAAGGTTAAATTCTTTCTGTTTGAGCAAATAAACAGAACACAAGCGGAATATTTGGGTCCAAATATTGGCTACTGATACCAGAATTGGTATCGGTTGGTTGATACCACCCAAAGCCCAGGTATAAATACTGGAACCAGAAAAGTTGGATCAGTACATCCCTTTTCAGATTACATTCCAAGAGCCTTCTTGAAATGTCTTTACTTTACCTCTCTTATGGAGACCTTTAAGCTTTGTGTGCAGTACTTTTTCATATGCCCCCTGCAGAGACTCAGACCTGATCCATCTTTCTCTCCTTCGCTCGAGCTCATTTCCTCTCTGATGTGACTTAAATGTGACCTGAAGCCCATGTCTGTCTGTCTGTAAGATGTCATGTTTGGTGAAGGTGGATATTTTCACAGTGCAGTCAGCCAACAGGTGGATTATCAGTTTGGATGTAGATGTTCTGATTGGCTGCGAGTGTCCTAACGCCTCAAAACACCTGAGCAGCCCAAGGCGTCACGGCATGTTCACGCTGACAGCAGAAAACGAGGGAATGAGGATTCAGTCTCCTAGAAAACATCCAGGAGAAAAAAAACTCTTGAATCATTTTTAACTCAAACTTAAACTCTTTGAGCTTCATTATCACTCTTGAAAATTCGCACTTCAGCTCATGTTTGGAGTTTTGGCTCCACACTGAACACATCTCTTTAGTCAGATCATTGTCAGGGTGAGTAAGTGTGTGAGAGGCAGAGAATGTGTGTGTGTTTGGCTGAGATGGAAGGATTGTAGTCCATGTCTTCTTTCTTTTTTTCTTCACATTCAAACTTAAAACCTATAAATCTGTTGTGTGTTATCAAGTGTAGTTTTTAAACAGGATCATCTCAGAGAGTTTTATTTGTGTGGCAGACACCAAGTTTACTTGTGGAAGCTTAAATGGCTTCAAATCAAAAACAGACGGAAAAGAACCTCTGGAACCGGTATATTTCCCTCCTCAATGTTTCTGGGGATTTTTTTTCTGTACAGCTTTCTATCAGCTCAGCCCTAAGAAACAATAATTGCTCTAAAACAGTCAGGTCCCTTCGTTATGATTGTGTTCATCCAGATCACAACAAGTATAAGAGAACTACATAAGACATGATGAAGTAATCATTTTAAATGTTTCGCAGAATTATGGCGTGGAGTCGGACAACCTCAAGACTCTGGTGGGGAAGATGAGGGCAGCCCATCACAACCTGAACAGCGCAGTGACGCAGCGCAGGAAGAACCCCGTCTACAACAGCAAGATCTCCCATCAGCCCTCTAATGAGTTCCTGACTGCCGTCATGGAGCTGATTGGAGCCGCCAAGAGTCTGCTGGGCTGGCTCGACAGGTATACACACTAAGTAACACAGCCTATCCACAACGAAGGACCTTGAATATTAAAGGTGCCACTCAATAACTTAGTGACAGTCGTATCAAACCGGCTCACACACAACGTGTTTAAACCTCATAGATTTCAGACTCCAGCCTCTCACTGAGGTTAGACAGACTCAGAACGACCCAACAGAGCTCTGTAATAAACATGCAGTGAATAATACTGACTGTGAACTCCACATATGGCCTCAGATTGAGAAGAATCAGCATTAAAAGATAACAAAAACATAACACAGGAAGCAGGAATGAAGAAGGAGGAAGGAGTGTGCCTCCTAGACTTTCATACGTTTCCTGGAAGAAGGAAGTGGAAGTGTTGAGGGTCTCACTTTCTGCTCTGGCTGTGTGTCACTGCGAGTGTGAGAGACAAACAAAGAGTGTGAAGAGGCTCCTCACACACACACTCCTCTGTCTTACACTCAGTCATTAGTCGTGCTCCTTGTTAACATGTTCGAGTCTTTCAGCTTCTCTCAGCCTGTATCAGCTTGAAGAGCATTCCACATCACTACAGCTGTCTCTCTCACACACACACCGACATGTTACAGCACTGACACCAACAACACACCTGACATGTGTCGTGTGTCTGTTCTCTCACAGGTTAACAGTCAGTTTGTGCAGACACTGAAAACAGATTATTTAGAGTCTTGTTTAGATTCAGCTTTTGTAAGAGGACAGTTTATTCCTACAGCACATTTCAGCAACAAGGTAGCTCAAAGTGCCTCACAAAAGGCATGAAAATAAACATTAAAAAATCTGCATAACACATTTGAGTGCAAGCAAAAAATAAAAACTGCAAAAACACAAGTTTAATATATAATAACACAGGTTTGAATACATTTGGAGCCACTTCTTCATGCAAAAAAATATCACTTTAGAGAAACTTGACCAGTGGAAAACTTTTACAGCAAGGTGAGACAGAAGTATTACACAAAAACTTACCTTCAAAGATGTCTGGTGTAGATAACTTAATCTGTTTTGCACCTTCTCAAATGAAAGGTTTTAATCTGCTTTTTGAAAAGCAACATTATAACAACAGGAGAGTCTGCAGCTGCTGCTCATCTGCTAACGGAGAGGGAAGCATGACAAAAATGCACCTGAAGAGCAGACTCCAACAAATATGAGACTTAAGGTGAAGAGCTACAGAAAGACTTCTAAAATGACAGAGAAGTCAGCTCCCTGAATGTCCTTTAACAGCTTTTAACCTGTCAGGTAGCCACAGACCAACAAACAAACCAATAAACAGTCATATTTCTGCCTTCACAGTCCTCTAAATGTGCTTGCTTTGGCTCTCAGTCTCTGCAGAGTTCATACTTTTATTGTGGTTCTCCTCCTCCTCCTCTCCTTGCAGGACTCCTCTGACCAGCGCCAACGACTTCACCTCCACCAAGAGCAGAATCATCCAGCTGTGCCTGGAGCTCACATCCACCGTGCAGAAGGTCAGTGAAGCTCAGACACCCTGAACAAAACCTCAGATCATGCACCAGTTACCTTTTTAAACATTACTTCTGAGTCTGAGCCCATGTTTCAGAGCCATCAGAGAGAAAGTGGAGGTCATGAACTGTTGGATGTTTTTATATCAGGCTGTTTATTTTCAGGCTTTGATGATTAAAACTGTTTACATGTTCAAAGTCCCGTGGGTCTGTCAGATATCAGCAGAGAGATCTCTTTTTCTCTTCTCTTTTATACTTTGATTTTATCAGATTTCATCTTCATTGTTTATGCACTTAGCTCCAAAATGATGCAGAGACTCTTCTGTAACTTACTCTGCAGGATTCGGAAGTTCTCTGATCATGCTTTGCTACTTGTTCCTTGCACCAGACTTAAGAAATAAAGAGAACTGCACTTCTTGAGTTGCCGCTCTATTACTTCTAAGGAACTGAAAGCTGTGGACTCTGTGTTTTTTTAAAAAGCAGCTGACTCTAACAGAAGTCCGACCCTCAGGTTTTAGGACCCCCAGCAGAATGAGACTATGCACAGTTCCATGTTTTTCCAGCGTGTCGTCTCTACATGCATGTGCAGAGTTGAAGGCGTCGCCCGTTGTGCTGTCATGCAATCATCCTGTCAGCCTGTTTTCAGGGAGCTGTTATTTCACCGACCACAGCAGGAATCCTCTCAGTGTCTCAGGGAGGCGTTCGCTGTCCCTCCCTCTGGTTTCACTCTCCTGTAGGCTGTCATTTCTCAAATATTTGCTTTCCCGCTGATTCCTCCTCACCACACACCACACTCAGAGAGAAAAGGAAGCTGTCTCGTACGATAGGACGGGGTTAGAGTTACTGTCTGTTTTTAAAACAGCACGGTTTGTTTCTGGACTTCTTTATATAGACGGTGATGACAGATATGCTTTTAAATTGTCTCTGAATCCAGACAAAGCCTTCATCCTACATCTCCTTATTTAACATAAAGCCAAACCATATCTGATTAACTCTTTAGTTTCCTTTTCCTGCTGGAATTCTGAAGTGTCTCTGTTTGTCTGACTCATCAGCATGTAAACGAAGAGGTGTGAGGATTCCTGAGCTGCTGGACAAGCTCACACACTGAGCAGAGTTGTGTTTTACTCAGCCCGCTTTTATGGACTCACACACAAAACTCACTAAACAAGTTCTTTTTTTGTCTTGTTTAACATTTTAGTATTTCGAAATGCACACCGGAGGCTCAGATGAAAACACATTGATATTCTTTACATACCAGCTCCATCTGAAGTCGCCGTTATAAAGATCAGCTCCATCTTTCCATTCACTTCTTCTACCCAAGAGGATTAGAGCCACTGAAAAATATCATATTTCTTATTACTATTTAATTTTGAGAAAAAAGTCAAAATTCTAAGAAAAGAGTCAGAATTCTGAATTTTTCTCAAAAAAAATAAATAAATAAATAAATTAAAAAAATTGTGGAACTTTTTTTTTCAGTGGCCCTTGTCATCTTCCCCACGTCTTCAGCTTTGTTTGTTTTTTTGGAAAATTTATTTAGAATTTTGGATCAAATGAAAGAGGAATTCCACCATTTTAAACGTGTCATAGTTTTCCTAACAGTTCATTTTTTTTGTCTGATAAACTTAGTGCTAGTTCTTGCCACTGCTGCCATAAATGTCCTCAAAAATCTTTGTTTTGATGAGAAAAATTTAGGTTGCTTCAAAGATTTGTCCTTTGCACTTGAGCTCTTGCAATGTGTTTCGCAGGTTTCATGTTAACTCTTTTATCAGCTTTTTGCAGGCAAACATCATCCTGATATATGTCCACTACTCTTTTAGGATTATAATATCTATAATTCAGTGGATGCAGCATTGTGTCTGATAGTCTGCAGAGTCAGAGACAAGTTCTTCGGGTCAGTTTCATTTGTTGCTGAATTGCTCTCGGCTGTTTCAAAATCTTTGCACCTTTGCACCTCCTTCCATTGAAGAGGCAGTAACCAGGACAGCAGAGCCATCACATAAGGGAGACAGCTTCGCCACTGTTTAGAAAAGTAACTTTGAGGCCCAGTGGTTGGATTGCACACCTCATAAGGCGAGCCCTCAGACAGGCAGCCTGGGTCCAAACCCAATCTGTGGCACCCCACTCTCAGCCTGTTTCTCGCTCTATGCACTGTCCTGTCCTCTCTGATGATTCAAGGCAGAAAAGGGCCCAAAATAACCCAGTTGCAACTGTTTTATAATTAAACTTACTGATTTCAAACTGTGTTAAAGAAAACTTTCAACCTTGAATGTAAAAATCAGTTAGACCCATGTCACATACTTTACTGAGTCATTTTACCTTTATTTCTTCATCTATTTGAATTCTTCCTCAAGATATCCCAACAGGCTCTTCCTTCTCCTCTCATTTCCCCAAGAGAGCTCATTTTTTGTTCTGTATCCAGCTGAAACTTTTGGTGGTGAACAGCAGAGACTTTATTTCATGAGCTGAATTCATCCTGTGTCCTGATAAACTCAGAGATGTTTGCAGATTTCTTCAGTTGTCAGACTTTGTGTCTCTTGTAATTTCAGGACTGTACTGTTTATGAGATCGAGGAGAAGATTCTGGAAGTGGTGAGTTCTGTTTCTTCTTTACTCTGGGCCTTAAGACACACACACACACACACACACACACACACACACACACACACACAGACAGTGAACAACATGGGACACTTAGAACAAGACAGGAAAGGGAAGTGTGTGTGTGTGTGTGTGTGTGTGTGTGTGTGTGTGTGTGTGTGTGTGTGTGTGTGTGTGTGTGTGTGTGTGTGTGTTTGTGTGTGTGTGTGTGTGTGTGTGTGTGTGAATCCTGAGGTTTGTTTATTCAGCTCAGTCAGGACCGTCCTCTTCCTGTCTCTGATAACACTTCCTGTTGGCGGCTCTGTTGTTCCCAGAAACCTGAATCAGCTGATGTTAGATCACTTTCTGTCCTCATGTCAGCTCCTAATGAAGACCTCTGGCTGCAAAAATCAACAGTACAAACTTGATATCAGGAAAAAATATCCCAAACTTTCCTGCAGACATCGCAAGATGAGCAGAAACGTCTCACAGAGTCCTCAGCGAGTCCTAAAAAATTGTCCACTGGGGGCTTCGGTGTTGGTTTTCACTGTTTTTTACTTCTGAAGGCTTTAAAACACAGCCATTAGAATATTATTTGATTTTTGGTTGAAAGAGGTGTTAAAGGAAGGCGTGCATACATATATTTTTATACATCAGTTGAAATCAACTCATTGTATTTGGTTGAGGATAAAAATCATCACTTTGAGGCCAAAACAAACAAAACAAAACAAGAACATAACGGTTCATCTACTTTCTTTTTCTCTACTCTCGTGAAAATGGTTAAGTAAGGAAAGGTGGAGCATACAGCCTGTTCTTTCCTTTTTTCAGAGGACAAACAGACATCATGTGATGAGCTCTGTGAAGGTAATATTCTCTTCAAGCGTCTATCTCTCTTCTCCTCTCCTGATCCTGACTAGCAGCTCCTCTGTCAGTGATCTGAGCGGCAGCCCATCTGCAGACACCTCCCCATGTTTCTCTGACAGACTGAGGATCAGTTTATTTGTCCAGGTGACAAAGAGTCCTGCAGAGAGAGATAAAGAAGCCAGAGAGTCTGCGAACAACAACACACCAGCTCAGGGATGTTTAAAGCTTTAAAGTAGTTTGTGTGTCAAAGGTTGTGTCGTCATGTGACTCAGGCGATGAAAATCGTCCACATTTTAAAGTAATCAAAGGAAATGCAGAGTAATCTCTCCTGAGCAGCATGTTTCTCTTGTTTACTTGCAATTTCCTCCCTGCTGACCTCAGATCCCCTGCTAGGCTCCTGGGTTTGGTTTAATGGTGCCAGCTTCTGCAGGAGTCTGCTGTTTGTCTTCAACCAAACAGCTCCTGTCTGCAGCATGCATGAGCTTTTATCACACACTGCTTAAATATTTTTGAGTCAGTCTGTGCTCTGAATGATGAAAAGAGTTTACAGTCATTTAAGAAAAGAGGAAACACAACCAAATGTGTTTTAAACATGTGACTGAAAGCAGAAATGAGGCTGAAGTTGGGTGTATTTAAAGCACAGGAATCGATTAGTTTCTTTAAATACACCCAGCACAGCTAACAGGAAGTGATCCTGTCTGCACAAGTTTCATAACACAAACTGATGTGGACACAAACAGATAATGTCAGCAAGACAACTTATAACATACGTCTGGATATTCAAAACCACTTTTGCACAAGTTATGCAAGGGTTTCCACTAATTTAGACCTCTGCATGTCACTCAATCAACCTTTATTTAAAAGGCACTTCTCGTACCAATCAAAACACAAAGTGCTTTACGCTGATTAAAAAAGAATACAATGACAATATAATTATGATATAAGAAAGAGAAGAAGAAGTAAAATGCACACAAATAAAAATGCATTAAAGCAGAAAAAATAGAATTGAATAGAATTGAATAGAATGTACTTTATTGATCCACAAAGGGACATTCAGAGTCACAGCAGCAATACAAGAAAATATATAGTGCAAAACATTCAAGAATATATAGATAGAATAATATAAGTGCCAACTTGAAAAAAATGTTCATCGACAACGACAGCTTGGCTGTAACTCTCCCGTCAGCCTCCGCCTCCACAGGGTCCAGGACTGAGCTGGACTTCTTCACCAGTCTGTTCAGCCTTGCTCTCCTGTATTCTGTCCACCTAAAACAAATGAAATCCTTCCAACGTGATGTTGTGTCCAGTTCTAGCTCCGTTAGCCATGTCTGTGACTAACATGATGCTACTCTGCCCTCTGGTATTCCCTCTGGTGCTGGATTAACATGGTTAGCTTGTCCATCTAAATGAAGACAGATCTTACATTCCCCATAACATAGATGGAAGGACAGGTCGACATAGTCTCTTCTTAGCTCACACTGCAGCACCAGCACGTCGTCCTCACCTCTTTTTCCTCAGCTCACAGAGAACACCAGCCCCAGCACTGGTTAGCGTTGATATGCTACAGGCTGCTAAAAGCTGAAAACTCTTGTGTAAACAATGCAACCATGTTAACATGTAGGATATCTACAAAATAGTAGCCAGAATACAGTGGAATGCTCCATTTGATATGAAGCTCCTCTGAACCCTGACAGCACCTTAAAGAATTGTAGATTTTTAGGTTTTAGATCTCTCCGTTTCTTGATATCATGTATTTCATGTTTTAGATTTGCTTTTTTAATAAGACAGTTCACAGCATTTCATGGCAATCACAAATATTGAAGTGCGACAAGCAAGAGGAGATGGGAAAGTGAAAGTTCCTAGAAATGTGATCAACAAGGCGACTCACATTAAGCACAGAAAAAGCTCTTTAACGTGTGATCCAAAGGTGGATTCATCTAAACTGATAAACATTTGTTTGTATTTGTTTGTACCTGTTTGTGTTGAGCTTAAAAAAATCATCACATCCAAATAAATCAGCCAGTCAGGGCTGGGCTGTACATGTCTGTTCAGCTCACACCTGTGGATACTTTAGATGTTTTTATGAAGATGTTTTTCCCTGCGTCAGTTAAAAAAAGAGACAACAATCAATCAAAAACTGGTCCATCCTTTAGTGTCCTCTCCTCCCAGTGTTTGTGGTTTGAATTCATAAGGAGCTGACCTTGGTCTCATTTTTTCTTCTGGTCTTAGTCCCGGGCTCTGAACGGCATCTGCGAGAAGACTGTGCAGGCGACCTCGGACCCCTCAAAGAGTGAGATGTCCTGTCTGGAGGAGGTACACATTGTCAACGTGAGGCCTGGGGAGGGACTGGTGAGTTCATCTTCAAAAAGAGGAAGCAGAAAATAAATACAGAGCAGACATCATCCCTCTGACTGTATCATGAACATATCTGTCCAATAACTGCCAAGTCCTGTAAAAAGAAAAACCACTGCTCAGCTCCACTTCCCCCTGGGAAACACTAACAGATCGTTTACGGCTGCACCGTGGACCACAGTCAGCACCCAAGTCCTAAACAGGAACAGATGTAGGCCCTGAAAGAAAAACCTCAGAAATCAAAACCTCTGAAACCTAAAAACTCAACAAGAGAGATGATAGAGAAGAATCACATGTTCCCAAACACTGAGGGCTAACTGTGTTCAATGTTCCAGGGGATCTACATCAAGTCCACCTACGACGGGCTGCACGTCATCACGGGGACGACAGAGAACGTGAGTCTGAAGTTAAAAAAACTACTCTTTGACACCTTTGATTCCTCAGACTGATTCAGTGAAATCATATTTTCTGCTCAGTGTGAGTGATGTATGTCTCATTCTGACTCTGCCCCTCAGTCAGCTGCTGATAAAACTCAGAGGATTCACGCTGGAGACGAAGTGGTTCAGGTCAACAAGCAGACAGTGGTAAGTCCAGAGTCCACTCTAAAGAGGAAATGTTGTAAATTCAGACCCCAAAGATGATGACTTGTGAATAAAAGAGTTCAAAGTCAGTCTAAAATGAGCTCACACAGCTAAACCTAGGACTGCAGGTTGACAGATCAGTTAGCAGAGTGTAGCTAATGTCAACAGAGCTAGTTCAAGCAGATGGTATTTGTCTGCTATAACTGTTTACATCCAGGTAGTAGAGCTTCAGAACACTGTGACAGCAGAACTACAGCTACAGCTAGTGGAGGGAGGCTAAATTACAGCTCACATACAAGATATGAGCAACATTTCAGTTTGATGTGCGGTGTATTTCTTGATATGGTTGTTTGATATTTGCTCCAAAGCTGCTGTTAATATCATGTATACAGAGATACTAAAAAATGATCCCTCCTGCGCTCTGTGGTGTTAATGACAGTTCCTCTTTCTGCTCTGTTATTGGTCCAGGTGGGCTGGCAGTTGAAGCACCTGGTGGAGAAGCTGAGGGCAGAGTCTGGGGGCGTGGTCCTGGTGTTGAAAAAGAGGTCATCTGGACTTACCAGCGGCTTTGCGCCAGCTCCACTGAAGAATTTACGCTGGAGACCACCGAGTGTCCAGGTGAGATCCTCAGACACCTGTCAGGGTTAAAGCTTGAACCCTGCTGAAGAGCCAATGAGCAGGAGAGGATAATCCAACAAGCTGTAGGTTTACTGATGTCAGTGATAAGCTCTGAAATTAAACAGGAAGATTTTAAAACAATGAATCTATGCTGAGATGCTCTGATTTGCTCTGATTGAAAGAAACTTTAGTAAAAGTTTCAGCCTGTTAGACATCAGCCGAGGACTAGTTTGACCTGCTGTAGGAAGAGGAGGATACTTGTGAAGCGTAGTGAAACAATGAGATCAGTTAAAGAAGGGCAGAGGGGTTTTCTGCTCTCTGAGAAAATCCCTGCAGAGGTGTGACTGAGTGGTCTCACTGCCCCTCCTTTGGGTAAATAAAGCCCCCCTCCCTGTCCCTGCTGCTGTCTCCGTCCATCAGTCATCGTCTCCTCACTGAAGCGTCTCTATTTGGGAGTAACTCAAGAGAAAACAGAGCGGCTGCTCGCTCTGCTGCTCCTCTGAGGTGTGTGTGGGAACAATGCATCCCTTCTTACTTCTCCTGGAAAAAACGGCAGGAAACAGTGTCAGTATCAGGCCGGTTGATGTCAGACATCTCTGGAAGGTGACTCACTCGTTACCCAACAAAAGGATAATTATGATTTCAGCGTATCACTGTCAGCGCTAACAGAGCTCCAGGATATGTGCTGAGGGGAGATAGGAGTCTGAAGTGTCCCTGAAGGTCCGAACAGAGCTTTCAGGTCTTAATCAGATCTGAAATCAGTTTAAGGTTGTCACAGTAATGTCAACCCAAACACAGAAACACTGCGGAGTAGGTTTGATGAAGTAAATCCAAAGCTTCATTGTCAGTCATACAAAATCTCTCCTCTCGTCCCATACAGACCCCTCAGGGAGCTCCAGCTCTCTTCAAATCTCCTCAGCCAGACTCCTCAGACTCTCCTGTGAAGAGAGGGAAGACCACCATCCTAGACCTATACGTCCCTCCTCCGCCCGCTGCTCCTTACAAACCTCTGTGAGTATCTTAGGGAGCTTAACCCATCACTCTCCTGCTGTATTTCTTCCTCCTCACTCACATGTCCCTCCTCCTCCTGTGCTCCTCTCAGCAGAGACGCCAACACAAACGTGTCTCCAGGAGTCAAAATGAGGCCCAAGTCTCCAAACTCGTGTATGGACGCCGAGGCGCGAAGACGTTCCAGTTTTATTGACAAGAAGACAACCGTCAGTCCCTCACACGAAGCGAACAAACCAGCCCCTGTGTTGCTCCGACAGCGCTCGTCTGCACGCAGTGAGCACACACACTCACACAAACATTCACACATACAGCATGCAGATCGCTACATTGGTTTGTGTTTTCATATTTAATACGTGTTTCATCTGTACAGGTAAACCTCGACCGGTCTCCATGCCTGTGGAGATTTCTGGCGTCCCTGATTTGTCCTCCAAAGTCAGATCGAAGGGAAGGAAAGGTAAGCACCACCTGTTGGTCTCAAACGTGTGCTGAATCATAGCGTTATCAGTCACAGCCACCTGTCTGCCTCATTAACCGCTGCAGACTAACTGAAGGAAGGAGTGCCGCGTGCTTTGAATGTTTTACTTGTAGATTATTAACCCTGAGAGCTGCTGCTGCATCCACACAGCTGATTCAGAGAGATCTCAAATGCTTTACCTTCAGGACAGAAAACAGTGCATATTGGTGTGTTTGTCGACCTATTCATAGTTTAACTGAAGACATGTTAAGCAGAAATTTCTTTATTTGATAAAAGTACCTTAATGAAGTCACAAATTTGAGAGCACACTGCTTTGTTTCTGTCCCCTCTACAGGCCACAGCGCTCTGCACAGGTACCTGAGTAACGAGGGGATCAGCACCATCACCGAGGAGCCTTGCTACCCTCTGCCGTACCGAGGTCACCCATCCATACGAGGCGTTGACCACATTAGAGGCAGCCAGTGCTTCATCAATGCCGACTTGCACAACAGTGCCACCATCCCATACCAGGAAGCAGCATCTAAGAAGTCCTCGTCCTCCACGTCAACGTCCACAGCTGTCAGCAAACAGTCCACCTCCCTGCTTGGAGGGTTTCTGGCTCGTCTCCGGCTGCTCAGCCACTGACCAAAGCTGGATGTGGATTAAACCTCTGCTGTGGATCCATCTGGAGGAGTTCCTCTCTGTAAACCTCAGGAACCCTGCAGGATGAAGGTTTCTGTATGTCTGACCTGAGTTTGTCAAAAACTGGAAGACAACAGAGCACGAAAACCAACATTTGGATGGAGTCAGAGAGTGGACAGAGGAAAACTTCCAAAGAAGGAAGAAAGAATAAAATCCCTGAAAACCTTCTTTTTTCCTGTAATCACCCTCCTGAGTCAGGATTTTTATGTCAGGTATCAACATGAACTTTAAACCAGTCTCTCCATCATTTAAGCCCAGCTTAATAATTAAAAATACTACATGAAAGATTTTACTCTGCTGAATCATAGCTTGGTTTTTATGCTCTCAGACCCCTGTACGATTCTTTACTGAAATGAAACATGATGTTTTTATGGATCATAAACATGTTTTTTTAGAGGCATGAAGAGAGCGGATCACACACAGGATCAAGTATGTGTAACATTCAGGCTTAATTACAGAACAAAACGTGGAACCAGGATTTCAACTCTCATGTGTGAAAATGTTTGATGGTTGAACACCGGAAAAACATTTAAGTTAAAATAGGACCAAGTGATTTCCAAACATGAAGTTGAATTTGGTTTAAAACATCCAAAGAACATTGAACCCTCAGCTCATGCACAGAAACCGACTTTTATTTATATGTGCTTTTAACTATTTTAACCTTTATCTTACAAAAAACTTAGTCAAACACCAAAAACGTTTGACAGAACTGTCTGGAAATGAAGCTGGTTTTTATTTTCAGTTGATGTTGCTCCATAAATTTATCCATAGATAAAGAGAGAGGGGTTGGGGACCAAGAAGCAGAATTAAAAACAATCCCAAAAACTCCTGACATCAGTGAATTTATCGGTAAAGTTTGTTTCTGTTTAAAGAAAGCATAGTGTTTATAAATCACAGCTGCTGTAGTTACTCTACTCTTCGTGATCTCAGGAGCTGATAATGCCTCACATAAAGAGACATTTTATTAAAGTTTGTGCACAAATATTTGTAATTTTGTTTTATTAAGATAGTTTTTATTCATGCAAACCAAATTGTATTTCTCTTTGCTGAAAAAAGTTTGTTTCCAGAGTTTTTTAAGATCACAGGAAAATAAAGAAAGAGGACACAGAAGAGCTTGACACGGTTACTCAAGATTTCTAACAACTTTTATGACAACAGAATATTTTAACACACAAATAACCTAAGAAAATTTTAACTGAAGTTATCAAACAGGACTTTAAAAAACACAGGCAGAAATGAAAAAGCTGGAAATCAAACCAAGGTCTTCCTTTGAACCATCAGTCTATGGAGTTTGTGTTAAATCCTCAAGTGCCGTCTGTCCGTCAGATGTTATCTGCAGCAGTTTTCTGAACATTTCAGGTTAAACATACTGATCTTAGTATTTCGGCTCCTCTTGAAGGTTCTGAAGAACTCCTGAAGGTTTTAGGTTTCTTCAACTGACTGGAGGAGTTCCTCAGGGCAATGTTCTAGATCCTCTGAGGTATAAGATCTGAAGATACTCACAGATCATCTTTTGTAAAAAGTGTTTCTGATTTCCTTTAGGTGCCTTTATACTAACAAAGATGGAACTTTATAGAGACTAACCGAGTGTAACTAACACTGTAAACATCTCAGAGATAACCTCCTTTTTTTCTGTCCTGGAACAGATTTTATAAAGAAGTCACTGAAATAAACACGTTTCTCTTTATTTTTTAAATGTTTGTTTTCTGAAGTTTATATTTTTATTTTGAATGAGACCACACAACTTTTAACCTATTCATTCTTTTACTGAAAAACAGTTAAATTTATAAAACTGTTACCTGGTCAACTTTTAATGGAGGACATTTGCAAGAATTGTATGTGTACTACCAGTTTAGGACACAGTGGGCATTGTTGTGCTGAGGTTACACATGCTATAGGTTTCGCAGGATATCTGATCTCTGGCTGTTCCTCTTTGTAAAGGTCTCATTTTTTAATGCATCATATTTGGATATATTTTGTACTTCAGCAGGTCTCACTCATCCTGTGTATATCTGCATCACAGCTCTGCAGTAAGATGTCTCTGTGATGCAGTGCAACTTGTACAAATATAAAATAATAAAGTGCAATTTATTTTAAGGTCTCAGTGTTTGTTTGTTTTTTTGTTTGTTTGTTTTGTTTTGTTTTTGTGTCACAAAGTGATTTTAAAGGGATGTTTTTTGGATTATAACACAGCTGGCTGTGGATCAGTGGGTCTGTGGTTTGATTCCGAATCTATCCCGGTTTAAAAACGGCAACACCTTTCCAACCTTATCACTTAGTTTGCTCTGATATGAGATTAAGATCAGGAGTTCAGATAATAAAGGTTTATAAACGGTGCCAAAACTCTGTCCTCTGTTGCTTCTTCAAGCTGTCCAACTTTACAAAGAGAAGGTCTAAAAAGCCCAGAATAGTCAAGCTAGTGGCGACATCTAGTGGAGCAAATGTGTATATTTGACATCACCCAAAACGGGTCTTTACACTTGAACTTTAAAACTTATAGAAGTCTGTCTGCAGGATTGGTATAAATTATTACTAATATCATCTTCAAAGTTTAAAAATATGGATCTCCAATCAAAGACGTTGTTTCTATTTACTCGCTGTCTTTTTGTCAGTAAGGAAAATTGTAGAAGTACCATATGTCTGACGGCACCTGAACGCAGCATTCAAAAAAACCCGTTGTGGGTGGGGTTTCCTGCTCTGCCTCTTGGTCCATTGGTTTAATGCTAATAAAAAAAAAAAAAAAAACTATTTATCAGGAAGATGAAGAAAATATGTACCTGAAATGACCCATCATTACCTGTTAATATGTAAAGAAACATAAATTTATATTGTTCTACAAATTAATAACTCGATAATCAAATAGGAAATATTCATCTGTTTCAGTTCTTTTATTGGATCAAATGATCGTTTTTACCTTTAACCTTTTAACTCTGTCAAAATTATGAAAGTCATGCGAGATGTTTTTTTTCTGGACAATCTGTGTGCAACAGGATTCCTGTAAGAGTAGGAATAACTGAGGGAGCAGACAGTTAGTGTTTACACTGAGCCGCCTGCAGCTCTAAGCAGGACAATAGACACAGATAAAGGAACAATATGTGTTATTATACACACAGAGAACAAGGAAGAGGCCTGCTGGAGTTACTCATAGGCTTGGACAGGGTAGGAAAAAATATTACTGGGGAAACTAAAGATGGAAGAAACTAACCTTTTTTTTTTTTTTTTAAACAAGTTTTATAATGCTATACTATAGTTGTGTATTTTTTCTGGGAAAACTCAGTGCCACACTGAAGTGCTTTTATTTTTTTGTTTTTTTATTTAAAAGTTTTGATTACATGTTAGGCAACTTTGTAATTCTACCGCGTATAAGGGAAAAACGAATAAAAGACAATTCAGTTCAAGCTGCCCTGCAATGATCAAAATGATTAAAATATGATACAAACAATGAAATAGAAAAATATCTACATTAAACCATATAAAAATGACTAAAATGAATGAACAAATAAAATATATATACGTTAACGCCGTCAAAATAAGTTGAGTCCACTGAATTGCTTTTCGGGTAATGGAGTATTTCCACCAGGAGATGGCGCTATAAAACTGTATGACAAACGCCATTGGCTGAACTGAAGCAACAATCGTCTGCGATAAAAAGATATTTCACTCTGAGAAAAATAAAAGAACGCCTCACCCTATTATCCTACGGGATCATGTAATGTAGTCATGTGTTCTTGTTTTGTAATTTTATTTCTTCTGTAAATTTGGGCCAGCCTCAGTCAGAGATTATCCAATTTAAATCTGTAAATTATTATGTGCGCCCCCCCCCCCCCCCCACACACACACACATAACTTAGAGATCTTCTTAATAATGGAATATTTGATATTTTATTCAAGAAACAATTATTTTGCCTTCGAAACAACTCATTATGATATGATTGCAGATTTGCGTACTGATTAATAGTGTAGTTGACGACTTGACTTCCTTTATCTAGATTTTTGTGACTCAACCTAAAGATAGCGTGTTTTTCCATCGGAGTGAGACCTCCTCATGTCCCTGCCCTCCCCGGTATGTGAGCGGAGGTTAGTCTCTGTGCTCGTCTCTCTCTTTAATCAGATCCGCATGAAGCTGCAGCCGCTCGGTCAGTCCCTCAGCTCGTCCGGGAGGAAGTTTGGAGTCAACAGGGACAACAATAAAAACTATAGCGGGTTACTTTAACGGTTTTATTTCATCAACCGGGACCGAAGCACCGAGTTCAGCGTTAAGAAACGATCCTGTGTCTCTCAAAGTGAGCCTTTGGTCGGTCTGATAGGATGGAACTTTAACGAACATTTTTCAGCCTCCATGAAACGGAAAACCCGCCCTGTTCTCAGAGGTAACGGTGACTGTAACTCACTTAATATTGCCTGAAAACAGTCTGTAAACCTGTTGAATTGTGTTCAAACTTTAAACATTCCAGTTATTATAATATGCATTTATAATCAAACTGTGAAGTACCAACTGTTAACGTTACCGTTATACTAAACAGCCCATTATGTTCAGCCATGTTATTAGCATCTTGTATTTATGCTACACCGTAAAATACTATACTATAAAATACTTTTTATTTGTTAGTATTCAGATTAAGCATGATTATTGTTGCAGAAAATAAAAGTTGAATTTATTTAATTACGTTTTGACTTAGTGATGGGTGGCTAAAACAAAATAATAAACCAAAATTCTTTAATTAACTTGTTAAAGTTGATGAACAAATACATTAAAACAATATAGTACTGTATTAGCTGCCGAAATATACAGAAGTCGTTGTATAAGGTTGTTTGGCCACTTTTTCTTAAAAGCATAACTATACTTTAAACATCTTACAGGTTGAAAAAAAAATCAAATGTTATATTGAAAATTTGACATTATGGTAACAAAGGTTAAAGTTGTAGGCACCCACATTGGCATTCTCTAAGCTACTAATGAACAGTATGTCATGTTAAATAAAATAGCTGATTTTAAAGCATGGGGTTGTGAGAAATATGAAAGAATGGTGAATCTCAAAACTTTTATTTAGGACACACAAAAATGACATCTTTTTGAGATTAAAAGATCCAGGATGAGGTAATCATTGTTGTTAAAATATCTGCAAAAATACACAATTCCATTTCTTTCTGCAAAATCTTATTCAGCACAGGAACAAACAGAGAGATGAGGAAACTGAGGAACATGTTTTCTATTGTAATAGTTGCTAAACATGTTTTATTTGATTCTCAACAGATGCAGCTGAGCTGAGAGTTTCCTTGCTGCAGGCCTGAGGATCTAACTCTGATATAAACCTTCAAAGATGACCGCTCCTGGACCCTGAGCTTTGATTCATCTCAGATATGTGCTGCAGTAAGACAAAAACATGCTTGCAGGGTTTTTATAGTGAGGAATCTGAATCAGGCGTCTAAATCGCTGCACTGACACAATCACCAGAGCATTTAGACGCTTTAACTTTGGATGCTGTTACCCTCTGCTGCCGTCCTCCTCGTGTCCGGGCGGCATCACAGATAGCAGCCAATGTCTGCCGAGAACAGCCCGCCACTGCCCCTGGCCTCCCCACGCTCTTTCACCTCCCTCCCTCAGCATGTCTCTCCCCCTACGCCATCGCCATCCCCAAGCCCGCCTGCCACACTCTGCAGCCGGCTCTCCAATGGCAGCCAGACGGCCCCCAGTCCTACGAACTCCAGGGGCTCCATCCTGGGGGTCTCCTTCCTGCTGCAGATCGGACTCACAAGGGAGGCCGTCACGCTGGAACCTGGAGACCATTCGCTGTCCGCTGTGAGGGAGCTGGTGTGCTCCGTCGTGGACCAGAAGGTTCGTCTGACACCTTAGGCCTCTTTCATTATATTGTTATTATTTAATTTGGTAGAAGAAGAAAGGTTTTGGTGTAAATGAGCTGAATTTTCAGCTTCACATGTTGATGATGCATCTGCTCTCACACTGACTTTATCTCTCACCATCTACTGGTTTTACCGCTTGCTCTGAACACACCACCTGTTTCACCACGCAGTATGCATTCCCCCTCCTGCACCAGAACACAAACAGACAGACAGACAAGCACTAAACAACACATTAACATCTCACTAAACTACACTTTCACTGTGCATTGGCTGCTTGTTTAAAGCTAAAGCTCTGTACATTCCACAGAAACTAAACAACGCTTACAGCCGATGACTTTAAATTCATTTTTTTAATCATGAAAATATGAGATTTCAAAAACACACAAGGACACAAGACTAGGGATGGGTACCTTACACATTTGAAACAATACGGTACCAATGCCCGGTACCTAGCAATCGGTATGGGTACTCAACGGTACCAATTTTTGGTACTTTTTTGTGGTTATGTGGTTAAAAAAAAAAATGTTTAACAACAAAATATATATTTTTTTACAATTTAACATATTTATTCTTCAATATATAACCTCGAAACGCTGTGTTCAAGTCCAGCATGGAAAAACACCTACTCTTTTACTCCTCACAGTCACAAGGATGTGCTTAGGTACCCAAACATGGTACCTTTTGACTCTACACGAATCGATACCCGGTTTTTACTTTTGACACAATTCAGTCGGTACCTAAAAAAGTACCTAATTCGGTACCCATCCCTACACGAGACTGGCTTAAAGTAATGAAATGGAGCAGAAAAGGTGAAAAGTGGAGCATAAGACATAAGAAATTAGAAATATTTGGGGCTATAAATGTTGTCTGTGGGTTAAAATAGTCTTAATTTGTTTTTTTTTTTTAACTTAATGATTGTATTTTTGACTGCCTACTTGACAACTGGCCAGGGACTACAGCTGCAAATTAGCCGTAAAGGCTTAATCTGCCTCTTTTACTGAATAGTAAATTAAAGTGGACTGTCCACAAAACAATAAACAAATAAACTGAAACTTAACAGAAATAAAATTCAGATTCTGATCCTGTCATAATAAAATCCTGTAGAGCTGAAACGATTCCTCGAATGATTCGAGGTACTCGACTACAAAAAATACTCGAGTAATTTTCTCCGCCTCGAGGAATGGTTTAATTTTAAAAAAGATCAAAGAGTGGTATTTCAAATAGAGCTGAGGCCATATTAAGAGAGTTTTCAAACCCCCAAGCCACCTCTTACACAAAATAGCAACTAGCAACAAATCTAGCTTCTTTTCTGGAGTTTGGAGACTAATGGGTCATTCTATGAAACGGGTGCCATTTGAGTCCGCAACATCTGATGAGATGTACAAGGCACAAAAAATGTGTCAAAGTGTGTTTACAAATTTTGGAGCTACTAAAGCAAGTGCTCTTATTGACATGCTGTATCAGAAAATTCTTTCATTTGAAAAATAACTGCTCTTTAAACAAAAATGTATTTTATCCGATTACTCGATTAATCGATGGGATTTTCAGTAGAAAACTCGAATACTATAATATTAGATAGCTGCAGCCCTAAAATCCTGCCATAATTTGCCTACATCGCCCCCTAAAGGCCCGAATAAATGGCAAGAAATTGCAAAATATAGGCATCATATTCAATCTCATCAGCTTTTCTCCCCCATATGTCTTTACAAATGTTGTCTTAGTATTTTTTAATGTCTTTTGTTGTAAAGAAGCAGGTGCTGGAACACAATGAAGCAGTCTGCCTTGTTGATTATTTTGGTATGTGACATATCAACAACAAGCATTTTGATTGGTCGGATGTGTGATTGTTGCAAGCAAAACTTTGGAAAAATCAGTCTCGGTCCAAAAAAGTAAAAGCTGTCCAGTAAAACTGCAAAAATCTAACCACTTGTCATCTAGTATGAAGAGACAACTGAGGAACAGGTGAGGGTTAAAATCACTCTCCTAACTTTAATCAGACTGGCAGTGTTAACTGGTCTCAGAGCTCAGTGTGAGATTGTTTGTCTGGAAACAGTAAATATTTGTCCGACTGAAGCTTTCTCCTGGAGCAAACACTCAGAGGAACCTCACCTCTCTGCTGCTTTGTTCTCAAACATCACGTCTCTCTGCTGATTCTCTGAGCTGATGGTAAACGTGGGGCAGATTTCCCAGCAGGCCTCTCCTGTGTGAGGAAAAGGTGGGCTCCAGTTTGGCCTACAAAATGACATCATCAGTGGAATTTACCTCTTCCTGCTTTTGTGTCCACATTATGAAGCTGTGAGCGCTGTCTGTGCAGGTTTAAAGCTGAAATTACTGCTGTTATGTCATCTCTCTGCTCTGTGTGTGTGTGTGTGTGTGTGTGTGTGTGTGTGTGTGTGTGTGTGTGTGTGTGTGTGTGTGTGTGTGTGTGTGTGAGTAGTAGGGAAGTTCCCCTCCCTTCTAAGTCGCCACATTGACCACCTCCTGACACACTCACACACACACGCTCGCACACACAAACACAGAGTTCCAGTCCCTCCTGGATTACCTAATAATCTGTCCTTTTTGTTTGCTCCATCCCTCTGACTCTGAGCTCTTTTGGTCTCTTCGGGCTCAGAGTTCTGGTTCAGTGTCACAGAAAAAGTCTCTGTGGACCCAAAGTGGGTCAGGCTCACTAAATCTGTGCACAAATGGAAAAATAACGTCTGAAGCTCTGCTGCAAACATAAACTCAGGACTGTGCTTTGTCGTCCTTGATGAGTCCTCAGCTTCACTGGTTTCCATGGTTACTGAGGCCAGGTACAGATGTAAGTGATGGTTATAGAGAGAGAGGTAGAGAAGTATGTAATGATGCTCGACCGCCCACGTAGTCGTTAAATGCTGCTCTTATGTGACGTTGAGTTCAAACTCCGGCCGTACAGATTGTTGAAGGATTTACTGACTTATGTCTGTTTAATGTTTTATGATGTTATTAAAGCTCTCTGTATGTTCTCTCACACAGCTCCAGTTCAGTATAAAACACTTGAGTCAGGGATAACAAAAGATGAGGATCATCGGCTCTCTGTGATGGATCAACGTTCAGAAAAATAAAAAAAATAGTAATAATAATAATACAATTATAGATGAAAAAAATCAAATAGCTCATGTAACCATTCTCCAACTTTAAAAATGTATTTTCAGGTGTTTTACCAGCTTCTGGTTTTAAATGCAGGGTGTCTGCGGGGTCTTAAAAAGTATTAAAAGTTGATAAATCAGTTGTGGGAAAATTAAGGCCCTTAAAAAGTATTAAAAAGTCTCAATCATAATGTTATGAGGTATTAAATTTTATTAGTTTTCAAGCTTTGACTCCAAACGTAACCATGGATATTTATTTTCCTCCTTGCGTCTGTTACAAACTAACCTGACACGCCAGTCTTAAACAAAGAAAAACAGGTCAAACATTTTCTGATTGTATGATTTAATATCAAATCTAGCCTCTATTTTTATTCACATTTTTACAATCACAAATTAACTATGCTATTTTTGCTGATTTTCTAATTTTGGACCCCACTTTGGGAAACCTCTGCGTTAAAGATCACTGTTCCACCTTAGAGAAATAAACCTCCCTGCAAGTCAAAGTTTAGGGAATGAGTGACCCGTGGTATAACCTCTGCTGTATTATAATAATATGAATATAAACCTAATTTATATAGCACTTTAAATCAGGGTTACAAAGTGCTTTTACAAAATGAAATGTAGCAGAAAAAGAGAAATAAAAGAAATTTGTGGTGAGGAAAAGAATACAGACCACAAAATTAGAAGAAAAAAAACAAAATAAAACAATATAAAGAAAGTTTAAAACCCAGCACTAAGTCAAAGAAAGGACAGCATCATAATAAAATCTGATTGGACGTCACTTCTTCGCTCCTGCTGCACCTGAGGATCAGATACCAACCAGGAAATGTTCCCCTCTCTCCGTCTCTGATGTCATCTCATCAGAAACAGGAAGTATGTGATTGTTTGATTTTGTTTTTACACTGTGGAGCGAGTCTAATCTGAGCAGGATGTCTCTAACTCATTTACATCCCAGTTTAATGTTGGCTGATATCATGGAAACAGGTGTTCAGTCTCTCTTAGGTACAGCTCTGAAGGGAGATAAAACTTTGTGACTCACTTTGTAAATTAAGTTTCCCTAAGTGGATTTTTTTTATCATATTCCCCCAATTTGGCTCCCGTCCTTTGCTCCTGTGCAGGGTCACACCTCCTCTTCTTTTTACTGTGTTGAATGTTTGAACTCTCAGCTTCTCCCGTCAGTCTCAGACTGAGCAGAGTACAGAGCAGAGAGGTTGGATGTGTGTGTTGTTGGAGTTTGCAAATCAGTCTCTGCTCTTCCTCTGTGGTTTCTCTGCAGCGTGTTTTTAGTTTTGCTTCACTGTTATGTTCTGGTTCAGCTGAAGGCTGTGGAGCTTCAATTTGACAGATATCTCAGTTAAACTTAATGAAAATCTGCTTTTAGATCCAAATAGAGTTTAGTTCAATTCTCTCAACATTTGTTTGGCAAACAACTGACAATTAGGACAAAGTTGAAAACTATCACTGTGCAGATGAGATAAACTGATGTTAAACAACTTTTAAATGAACCATTCCCTCTTTCTCTCTCAAACCTGTGTGGTCACATTTCTCTGCTCCCATACTGTGTGTACTGTGTGTGTGTGTGTGTGTGTGTGTGTGTGTGTGTGTGTGTGTGTGTGTGTGTGTGTGTGTGTTAGCCTGTTGGTTCCTGTGGTGTTCATTTAATGTTTTATGTGTGGTCATGTTGCTGCTGAAAGACAGAGGAGCAAACGCTGAGGTCACGTTTTGACAGTAACACACACACACACACATGAAATAAGAATTTCAGGCAACTCCTGAGTTTCCGTAAAAATATTTTAATGCCGACATGAAGTGTGAGCAGTCAGATAAATCGATCACATTTGGCTTGAGTTCTGTCTGCTTGGTTCAGATTTCTTGTTTTTTGACATGCCAGTGTCCGCAGATGTTTCCTCTGTATTCCTTTCAGTCACCAACTGTAGCAGCTCTGCGTGCTCCGGTTCATACAGGTATCCTTTTGGTTCCAAAGTGAATGAAACTTTATCATCGCTGTCATAGTCACTCATTTTGAATTTCCTACACTGCCTCACTATCCTCAGAGTACAAACAAAAGAATTACGATACTTGATCAAACTTACACAAGGCTACAACTGGCGCCCGAAGCATAGCTTGTTTACATTCCCTACAGCTGAAAGGAGGAGGGGGGAGCGGAGCACACTAGCGATGCGCGGAAGGATACATGACCAGTTAGTTAGGTCCGGATAAATGTTTATATTTCCGAAGAGTTAATGCACTTAAAAAATATTTTATGTAGCGTACTCTTAAACTGTGGTATTGATTTTTGATTTTAGTCATTGTAGGCAGAGAAAATAGCCTTTGAATTTGGTACGGTCTCTCCCTGTTAGCGCCTATTTCCTCGTCACCATCGATTACAGTTTGTGTCTTACTGAGGGAGAGGAGACAACTTTCTACTGTATCTAATGTCCTTAGTGTTCACATAGAGCTCATACAACCCCACTTCAAAAAAACTGAACTGTCCCTTTAATGTTTTCAACAAAATGGAAAAAAAAGAAGCAAACGTGTGACAACAACCTGTATGAAGAAGGCGATCGGTCCTGTTTTGAAATTTGTTGTTGCACCCTGATTTTCACTAACTTTACTTAACTTTTTAGAAGTTTGTTGAGCATTTTTCCGCTTAAAAAAATCGTGGCGACTTACTTTCAAAAGAGTTAATCTTTTTATCTCTTTATCTTAAAATATTGACTTGTGATCAAATTGCAAATTCTCTAAAACAGGGCATAAAATTCTCAGCAGTTCAGAAATCTCTGGTTCTTTTGTCCATCTGAAGATGCCCAAAGTATAATTTACATTTATCACTGACACTGAAAGACTTAACCAGAAACTGTGTGTAGTTTTGAAACCTGATAACACAGTTTTACCCTCCCACCTGTCTCCCTCTTCTGATGTTGCCGCCTCATTCTGACGTGCTGCCTCAGAAGTAGAAACATGTTTATGTAAAGCTTTTGAAAAAAAAAAACAAAACCAGGAGGAAATTAGAAAATGATTGACTTTTTTTTAACGTGATCAATATTGATTTCAAGCGTGGGAGCTCTGTTTTTTTAAAATTAGCTTAACTCCATGAAATTTAAGTGGGTCCTTAAAGAAGAGAAAATGAGATTTCCGGGCATGATGTCTGGCTCTTTAAAGGACAAAATAACAAAAAAAAATGTAGGTGGCCTGTCTGATTCTCTAGGGATGAAAGGTTTAAAGACCCAAATTTAATATGATGAGATAATTGATTGAATGGAACGAGTGAAGTGATTAAAGTGAATTAATCTCTAAGGTTCAGAGCGCCGAAGCGAGTGTTGGAAGAGATTAGAGATGAAATATCTCCTGTGTTCACTCTCTGACAGAGTTGACAGAAACCTCACGGTGTTAAAAACAAAGTAATAACAACTAAATGTCAAACGTAGAGAGGTCAAAGTTCAAACTAACCACTGAAACCTCACAGTTGAGCTTAGCGTGGAGCGTCAGGTGTGTTTTCTTCACCGTGTCCCTGAGCTGTGATTTCATCCTCTGAGCGTATGAATGAAACCTCCCACACACCCACAACCTTGACCCACTCTGAGCCGCTTCCTGTTGTTTCCTGAGCGAGGTGACAGCTGAGCGGATGTGGGGAAACCAGGCAAGCTGCTGTTTACCTTCAGATTTCCCATCAGCCCCTCTTAGCGCGCTGACTGCAGGCGGACGCCCAAAGAGTCAGAGAGTTTTATCAGAGGCTGTTGGAAAAAGCACTGATTCATTTGTTTGGGCACTTCATGACCTGTCTGTTATCAGGCTGCTTACAGAGGTGTGGAGGAAAAAGATCATATATATAGATCATACCCATTCCTATGTCGTATCCAACTCTCTTCCAACAGCGTTGCGCAGTCGGATGGATCTCTATCTCCTTATTTCTGCAGGAGGAGGCAGGAACTATTGGAATAACCAGTGAACAGTCAGCAGTGACTATCAAACAGCCCATCCCTGCTTCTGTGGTTACAAAAACCACACCATCCTTTGGTGAATCAGACTCTGAGAATCTGACTCCAAGAAAACTCGGTCACCTCCTCCTTGAATGGTTCACCAGAAATCTTTTTGTCATTACTCTCTGAGGAGTGTGTCTTCTTTTTAGTGCTCCTGGACATATCAACTCTGAGATGTAGAGAGCACAGTAAGGGTTAAGTTTGGGCGATGTTTTAGCATATGTTGTGTTTCTGTTGGATGGATTCAGGATTATTGAGACTCCATGACCACTCAGTCCCTCCGATAACATCCTGAGTGCTCCGCAGATTAAGAGGTGATGGATACCTCCTCCCTCAGTGACTGATGATGACCTAAAGTCAGGAGGTCAGACCTCCTGCTCCAGCTCCTGCCTTGAGGTCAGAGGTCATGTTTTTGGACCTGGAGGGTTTGGCTTCTGTGACCCTAAAGAGTTAAAGTGTGGAGAGCAGAAATGTGGCTTCGGTTTGGAGAGAAAGAGTCTGAGGGATGAGTGTGTGTGAGAGTTGGTGTGTGTGTGTGTGTGTGAGCGGAGGTTAAAACCTGGTTAATGGAGGATTAACCATAAAGAGGGATCAGTGTGTATTAAGCACACACACACACACACACACACACACACACACACACACACACACACTCTTGTCCATTAACAGAACTTACCGTTTCTCGGCTCACCTCGGAGAAGCTGACGTCTGGCTGTAACGTGATTGGATGAGGCCCAAATGTGTCAGCGAGCAAGTGAGTGAGACGTGTTTCACTTCTGGTTCAGAGCTGGTCCAGTCAGCGTGGAGGAGGTTCAGCTCCACCTTTTTGCTGAGTCATCGTTTCACAGCTGAAGTTTGACTCTGTGTGTGTTTGTCTGCACCTCAAAATCTCATTCATTACAGAGAGTTTAGAGAGCAAGAAATGAAATAAGAAACAAACTTTTAACACTGAAGAAAGGAGAAATAACCCTGATAACTTTAATACAGAACACAAATATAGAGCAGCAAAAACACCTGGCACTGGAGCAATTAAATGACTAGAGAGTCACAACGAATGGGAATAAAAGCAAAAATACCAAAACTGTGAAAAGTTATAACTGATTAAAAATAATAAAAAAAAAACTATAACAGTAATCAAATCTACAAAATGTCAATAAACATCCTCACCTTGTTACACAAGAGATAAACTACAAGAAAATAGATATAATGAGACAATTTGATCATGAGGAGAAATAATATTAATACAAAGACACAAAATCATCACAAACTGACTTCTGGAAGATTAAAAAGTTAAGAGATTAACAGAAAGATAGACAAATAACTACAAATAAAATCAAAACAACTGATACAAGAAACGGACAGGCTGAAGAGATGCACAGGGACAAAAAGAAATGACTGAAATTCAATAAACAGAGAAGCAGCATAGTCAAAGAGGAGATACCATTTACAAGACGAAAAAAAATATCCATGGAGATTTCAAATAACATAAAAATGAAACACAAAGTAAATCGATTTACTTAAAGAAACAACCAGAAAAACAGAAAACCAAGGAGAAACACAACAAAAACCCCAAACACAACTAAAACAACAGATACAGGAAGCAATACATTAAGCACTAAGAAAATAAAAAAATAAATAAATAAATAAATTCAGTCATTAAACAAAACAGATTAAAATCACTCCATATATTCAAGACACAAGATTACACCAAATACTAAATTCAGAACTTAAAAAAAATAAAATAAAATACATCAGCCATAACATTAAATCACTTCAGAGAGAAGCAAGAACTTCAAGAAGAAATGGAAGCAAACACAAAGAAAAATTATTGTCCATCCAGGGCAGGTAAATAATTTCTAACTTAGATGAAAATCTGACGCATGCCAGGATAAATCTGCACAGATTAAAACGTACAACAGAAAACACAAACAATAAAATGGCGCAGAGAATGTGTAAGAGCAACAAGGATTGTAAAGACGACCCCAGAAGAAGCTAAACGTGCGTCCGTCATCGGGGTTCATCTAACCTTCTTCACCTGATGGTTTTTTTCCGCGCTGCACGCTGAGTTTTACCTGCACTCGCCTCACTTCCTGCTTGAACAGTCTGCAGATTTGCAGCCTGCAGAGAAACCAGCGTGAACACAAAACGACAGCAAATGATCTGCTCTCAACGTCACAACACATCCTGCTGAATTCAACTGAGGCATTTCACCTGACTGTGAAGACTGTTTTTAATATTCTGACAAAGACAAAGCTTTTCTTTTTAGATTTTAGAAACATTAGCTCCCTGTCAACAGAACGTAACTTCAAAAATCAACTCTATGCTTCATTTGTAATCCCAGTCTGTAGATCTGTTTACTTTCTTTACTCCTATAATTTGTTGGTATTCACTTATGTAATACATCTTCTGCCACCATGCAGGCACCAAAAGAACACCAAAATATAAACACATCTGAGATTATTTCAGTGAACTCCGCAGTGAACATGTTTTCTCATAACGCTCTGAGTCTGTCGTGCAGAACAGACTCTGGAGCCGTGCATTTGTCCGTTTGATGTTTTCTGTGTTGGCTGAAAGGAGAGGATGCATTGCATCTGAAGGACAGTGACCCAGACATGAACCACCATCACATGGTGTGAAAAGTTCTCCTTAAAGAGGAGCTGTAGCTGCCGGGAATCCACCCTGATTTCAGAGGAAAACAGCCTCAGCAGCCTGAGGCGTTTTTTAAGCAGAAAATCAGATCTCATGAACTCAGACTGGATGTGACGGGCGGTGAGTGTTGTGGAAACTGATCCTGGAGCAGTAAAATGACATCTTCTGTGTTTAACAGCGATTCATCTGACGTCATGTGTTCCCCACATGAGGAGGTGAGGTAAGGGTTAACCTCTGGACGGTGAAGTCATGATAATAAAAACATCCTTCTCAGTAGAGACGATGATGTGAGAGGACACGCTGCTGAGAGGGGTCAAAGGTCGGCTGGTTGAGCTCTCTGTCAGTCCTCAAACAGATGAGGATTAAACAACTTCATGTTTACAGCTTATAAAAGAACATTTAGCTCAATCTGAGTCATAAGTCACGTTTGTTGCGCCACCTATAGGACAAAACCTGAACTTCACTTCTCATAGCTTCTAGCTAACTCGTCCTCCTCTTCCTCCTCTTCTTCTTCCTCAGTTCCCTGAATGTGGGTTTTTCGGGATGTACGATAAGATCCTGCTCTTCCGTCACGACCTGAACTCCGACAACATCCTACAGCGTCTGACGTCAGCAGACGAGATTCATGAAGGAGACCTGGTGGAGGTGGTTCTCTCAGGTGAGCTCATCTCATCTCGTGTGTGCTTTATGAATCTGTTGGTCCTGCAGCCTCTGAGGTGGTGTAGTGTCTGTCCCACCCGCGTACTCTTTTTATTATCCCCTGAGAAATTCTGTATCTGATGCTGTAGCAGCTCAGACTTTAAATATTGGATTTTGGGATGAACTTTAAGTTTCCTTTACCAAACTCCTCAAGGCTGCAAAAGTTAAAGAAAGACATGTTACAGCTGCTGCAGATGCAATTTTGGAGCCTTTTGGCTATAATCTAGGAAGTAAATTTACCTCTGAGGACACTATCCACCTTCTCAGTTTGACTTGTGTACACTGCAAAAACTCATTCTAATCACATACATTTATGTCCTGTGTTGATTGATTGAAAATGTTTATCTTAGAAAAACGTAAAAGAAAATAATAGGCAAGAAAAAACTTGTCAAACAAAAGTTGGAACATAGAAACTTTGCAATTTTGCAAACAATAAAGCATGCAAATGAAAACAAATTGTTAGATCATTGATCTAACTTCTTTTACATTTTCAAAAAGGAGCGGAAGGAAGTAAAACTTATTATTTTTCATCCCTCCACCAATGTTTATTAACGAGTAAAAAAATAAAATCCAGTCAGCTATATTTAGTAAGACACATACCCATATATATGCACAAAAATACACATACACATTATTAATGTATAAAATATTATATATTATATTATATAATTTTATATTATATTATATTATATTATATTATATTATGTTATATTATATTATATTATTTTATATTATTTTTAGTAAAGTTGTCTCATTAGACTTAAAAAGATGAAGACATTGTATTAAAACATTATTGTTCCAAGAAACTAAAGAGGTGCATACTTCTTAACCCATTGACAGATTTTTTTTTACCTCTTTACAGACAAGTCTGGCGTCATTTTTGTCTTTTATTATCTGAGTAAGATGTTTTTTATCTTTTTAGATGAAAGCGGCTCATATTAAGCCTGAGACTATTTTTGATGCATATAAGACAACTTCAGATGAACAGTGTTATCAGCAGTAAAAATTTTCCACTGTGCTGCTTTACAATAATTTGCTGTATATGTCTGCAAATTAGAAGTCATCATTCCAGTCTCAGTTTCACTGTAGATAGCTGCTTAATTCTGTGCATGAAAATGAAGCATTTTTTTCTTGTGATGTACAGGTAGTTTGCTGAAATAAAACATCATGATGTAAACATCATGATGTAGATTAGTTTTAGCTTTGTCAGGTCTGTCCCCAAGAGGAGACAACCACCAGATCCTTTCCAGATATTACAGATATTTACCTAAAACGTATACTTTATATTCAGTATGGTGAGTTATCTCCGCTCCTCACACCGTCTCCCCTCCTCCCCTCCTCCTGTCCTCCTCTGGGTAAGAGGGGGTGAGGTTGTCTCAGCTCTACAGCGTCTCCACATCACTGCGCTCACTCTAACTGCAGTGTTATGTTCAGGATTGTCATTTCCTGCGTCAAGCTGATGGGTACGGTTGTAAAAACTAAAACTGACACCTCAACAGCTGAATGCCAAGAAGCAGAGCAGCGGGTTTAGATTTCACAGGAGGGAGAAAACAAAGACGCAGCCTGAACTGCGTCGACCCACGACCACTTCCTCCTCCTCATCTTCCTCCTTGTGCTGCTGCAAACCTGCAGAACTGTACTGGTTCTTCTTTCTGTATTCAGATTTGTTTATGTTCTTTACTTCACTGTAAGATTCATGCGAGTGTGTAAAAAGCTTTAACTGACTTTTTGCACAGAATGAAACTAAATTAACTCTGCTTAATCTGGGCAAAACTACATCAACTGTTAAAATCAACAAATTATGTCCAGGAGGTTATTGATGAATTAATTGAACAAACTTCTCCCTGATGATGCATGAATAAAATGCAGAAAGGATAAAAAAAGAGCCCATAGGCATCTGAAACTTAAGACCATGAATTTCTGCTGAAAAATTTACAAAGACGCAGGAAAATAAATGTTCCTTTGCAGATCACATTCCTATTACATGCTCCAACTGGACAAAACCGTGTGAGGGTTTTAAATCATCTCTCTGAACAGAGTCCAAAGGTCAGATAACTATCTAACCATCTATTTAAGTGCAGCATTATCAGAGTAACTCAGCTGGTTGTCTTTTTATTTATAGCACAGCTCTTTCACGGCTCTGGTTGTGGTTATTTTAGTTCATTCATCTGCAGAAAGTCAGTCCGAGTTATCTCAACAAGCTTTTCATCTTACACCCAATGTCTAGAGCTTCTAAACCTATCAAACCTTCAATAATGTCTGAATTATCATCTTAAAATTATATGAGCATAACTACTCTTCAGAGAATTTGTGGATCTTCAAGAAACAGTTTGCAGGACAGGAAATATGACGTATTATCGCTCTGTATTTTCATTTCAGCTCAGGCCACGGCGGAGGACTTCCAGATACGACCTCACACTCTCTATGTTCACTCCTACAAGGCGCCAGCTTTCTGCGATGACTGTGGGGAGATGCTGTGGGGGCTCGTCAGACAGGGCCTCAAATGTGAAGGTGAGAGGATGTGGTCGCAAGGTGGTTTCAGCCTGAAGTTATTTAAGGTCGTGTAGAGGTGACTACAAGCTGATAATCCGACTGTATTCAAATCAAAGAGGAGCAAATCGAGATGAACTGTAGGAGTTATCTTTGATCAGATTGTGGACGTGGAGTGGTTTGATTTGCATGCTTGTGATTCAGTGTGCTCAGGTTTTATATCTCTTTGACAGATTGTGCACAACTGTTTCCACTCTTAACCAATTTTTCACTTCGTAAACAGGGTATCTGCGAAGTCTTAAAAAGTCTTAAAATGTCTAAAATCCAATAATTTGAATTTAAGGCCTTAAAAAGTCTAAAACTATCATAAAATCTCATAAAACGGCTTAAATATGATTCTGAAAGGTCTTAAAAATGTTTAATTCAGACTTGATGTGGTTTGAATATCAAATGTAGGGATGTCCGGATATTGCATTTACACTTCCGATACAATACCGATATTGCAGCATTGAGTATTGGCCGATACCGATATTAATCCGATACAATATCGGCATTAAACATGCATACTTTTATTACTTATTCTGTAGTATGTCTGTCATGTTAGAAAAGGCTTGATTAAGTGAGATTATTCAAACAAAGAGCAGTAGTCAGCAACAGTAGGTATGGGGAAAAACGACCCATTTATTATTAACCAATGGGTAACAGAAACTGCTTGTATCGGAGTGCTTTTATCCAAGATTTTAGATGCATTCCGATATGATATCAATACTCCTCTAATACAATACACCTCTAATCAAATGAGTGGGAAAGTAATGTTAAAAGAGGTCCCTGACTTAAAGCTCATGTAAGTTACTCTGTTTAAGTTGATTTTAGCACCCCCTGTTGAATTAGGTGACTTTACTTATGTCTTTGCTGATCTGCTTCACAACAGGTAGGCTTGTGGCGGTTTTATCCCATCCAATCCAATTCACTTTATTTATACAGCACATTTTAAAAACAATAAGATTTACCAAAGTGCTGCACAATAAATACAACAACAAAAAACAAACAAACAAGAACATCAATTGAACAAATAGAATGAATTAAAATAACACATAGAAACAAATAAGGGTCATAAAAACAAAGGGGTTAAGACCATAAAGATTTTTTTTTTCTTTTTTTGCAAGAAATACTGTGCATCCATTTTTCTGTAATGTTTTTTGTAATTTTTTGCCCATATGGACGAGAAATGGGTCTTAAATTTTATTCATTTAAGTC
This sequence comes from Halichoeres trimaculatus, assembly GCF_033239565.1. Classification (NCBI taxonomy): domain Eukaryota; kingdom Metazoa; phylum Chordata; class Actinopteri; order Labriformes; family Labridae; genus Halichoeres; species Halichoeres trimaculatus. The sequence goes on along the minus strand of NW_027437191.1, from coordinate 26,135,300 downwards.
TTAAAAATGTCTTAGAAAGTCTTAAGTTTGGCCTTTCTAAACCTGCAGAGACCTTGGTAAATGTCTTTAAAGCAGCTCGGTCATTCATATAAAGGTCTTCGAACTGGCCTCAAACACCAAGGTCTGACTCCAGAGGGCTGGCCAATCAGAGTGAAGGGGGTTTATGAGGCAGAAAGCCTTAAAGAGACAGCATCTAAAACAAAGTGTTTCAAAAAGAGGCTGAAATAAGAGTTTTCTAAAACATCAGGGAGAGAAAAATAGAGATTCATTTTTAGCTGCATATCATCAGGGTGTCCGCGGGGTCCCAAAAAGTATTAAAAGTTGATAAATCAGTTTTGGGAAATTAAGGCCCTTAAAAAGTATTAAACAGTCTTAATTGCGGTTTTATGATGTATTAAATTTTGTAGGTATTCAAGCTTTGACCCCAAAAATATCCATGAATATTTATTTCCTTCTTGCGACTGTCCCCTGATTGGGATGTTAAACATTTGGCCAATAAAGTTTTAAAATAGAGTAGAATAGAAAAGAATAGAGTTACTTTATTGATCCCAAACTGGGAAATTGTTGCGTTAACAGCAGAAAACGACGGAGTCAGTGGAAAAACGCAAAAATAGAAAAATAAAAAAATGAATGAAAACGTAAAGACTCTAGTTACAGTAAGATACAACAATAAAGATTTTGAGGGGTATATACACCAGCTATAAATTAAATTCTTTCAAGTTTTATTCCTTCTCAGCCTACATGATGTCTGTAAAAATGCATACTACAACCGTTAAAGATGGGTTGCCAACAACAACTCAAAGTCGCAATAAAGTCTTTAAAATTTTTGAAAGGTTTTTAAAAAGTCTTAAAAAGTATTGAAAACAACCTCAGGATTTTAGCATATACTCTGATCATGTAAATATACTACGGAGGCACCAGAGGGACAGAATAAAGACTTAAAAAGCACAACAACCCCTTTTAACAGAAAAGATATCCCCTTTACTTCTTACCTTCAGTTGCATAGCGCTCTGTTTACATCTCTTCAGTGAAAGTTAAATAATACAAACGGACCTGTGAGGCTGTGATGCTCTTTAAAGACCAGATGATTATATATTTATGTCTTTGCTCCAAAGAATGAAATGTGGAGTTTATCCCAAGGATGGTGCAGCAAAAAGGTCATGTTGTCATGAATTCTGCTAAATACGGTGGCTGTTTAGGACATCTTTGTACTTGAGTCAAAAATGCATTTATTAGTAAGTTAAAGAGGAAGACTGCACCTCTACTATCTGTGTTTGAAAGGAGCAGGGGAACAGTTCCTGACCAAAGCTTTCAAAGCCCTTTTAAGGTTCAATATTACTTCCCTCTTCTGCAGGGTGTGGACTCAACTACCACAAACGATGTGCGTTCAAGATCCCCAACAACTGCACCGGGGTCAGGAAGAGACGGCTGTCCAATGTGTCGCTGCCAGGCGCTATCATGTCCGTGGCTCGTCCACCTTCCACCGAGTTCACCCCCATTCCTCAGGAGGAGGTGGGTTAAATATAAAACAGAGACTGCAGATACCCACACCGTGTTTGTTGTTGTTTGCACCCTAACACGGTGAAGCAGCGACACTTTTAAAGGTCAGATATAAGAGCACCTGGGTCTGAATCATCGCGTGACGTCCGCATTTCCTTTTGTGCCGGTTTCCTCCTCTCTGTCCGGACGTGTGCAGGTCGAGGGAACTGGAAACTCGAAATTGCCCGAAGGTGTGATTGTGATTGTTTGGTCTACTTAGTATGTGTGTCAGAGTGTTCCCTGCATCTATTCTTCGCTGCGTGTCCTGATCGGCTCGCAGGGCGACCTGGAGCAGCTTTAGAAGTTCAAAAAACAGACTTATCAACAAGAATCTGAAACCAAAAAGTCACAGTGATTTTACTGAGTGACAAAACCTATTGGGTGGGATCTGAATCAAGGGCCTGTCATCCACACACACACACACACACACACAAAACTTTCACATGCTACTGCTACTCAAACACCTTATTCTTCCATCTTTCTCTCCCACTTTAACCCCTACAAACTAAAAGAAAACAGCTGCTGGACTTTTTGTGGATCAGATCCTGGAGATGCATGCCGACTTCTGCTCATGTGATCAGTTTAGAAATGCTCCACTAATGAAAGGCATGAATGAAAACACACATTGCATGCAGGCTTATCTACACTGTTCAACCAGTGAGCCAGTGTCAGTAGCCTTTCACACACACACACACACACACACACACACACACACACACACACACACACACACACACACACACACACACACCCCTCTCTCCCCCTCTTTTTCTGATAGCTGTAGGCTAAACACTGGATTTTCCATCCTGTTCACGAGCCATTGAACAAAGTGATTCACAGTCAGAGCTTCATGTTAACTGGAACACACTCACACACACACACACACACACGCCAAACACACACATGTCTCTGAACACACAGGGAACAGAGTGTGAAAAGGCTGAGTGAGCACTTCCGTGTTGATAGTTTTAAAACTACCAAACTTTTGTTGGTGATCCTCAGTGTTTTCCTCTTTCACACATCCACAAACTTTATTTTGACTGAGTGTCGCTCCTCAGTGGTGGCGCTGAAACAATTACTTGGCACGATGTGACAAACCTTCACATCCGATAGATTCTCACCCGTCAGCACGATTTTATACAAGCTTGAGAAAAACAATTAAAGGTCTCAGATGGAAAAAAAACATCTCAATCCAATTTGCTAAATCCTTGTTCTCAATCCTGGTCTAAGCAGCGCCCCCTCCTGGGTGCAGGGAAGCGTAACTCTCTGCTCAGCGGTCGTCCCATCTGGATGGAGAAGATGGTCCTGGGTCGAGTCAAAGTCCCGCACACCTTCTCGGTGCACACCTACACCCGTCCCACGATCTGCCAGTTCTGCAAACGTCTGCTGAAGGGCCTCTTCAGGCAGGGCATGCAGTGCAAAGGTGACCACAGACACGTGTCGCAAGAAGTTAGTGAAACATCCTCACCTCTTCTCTGTCTTTTTCTTTCAATTTTTATTTTTTTTCTTCTTCTTTCAGACTGTAAATTTAACTGTCATAAGAGATGTGCGGCCAAAGTTCCTCGAGACTGTCTCGGTGAGGTTGACTTTAACGGAGGTGAGTGACGGCAAAATCTATTAATTTAAGATATTTTGGTTCGTGCTGGTGGAATTTGTTGTTCATCTTTTTCAACTGTTTATAAAATAAAGACGACAGTTGGTTAATTTGAAGACAGCCCCCCAGTGGACATTAAAAGAACTGCAGCTAATTTCGGGTTTCAACTGCAGTCAGACTCTGTTTCTCCATCTCTCTGTAGACCCAACCAGCCCCAGTCCAGATTCAGAGGTGACCATGGAGGTCGATAACTGTGACATCAACAGCGACGGTGGTCATAGCATGGACGAGCAGGACGAGCTGTCCAATGAGAAGCTCTTCTTCATCGAGGGTCCCTGCACCGACAGTGAGAAGGACGACGAGACGCTCAGAGCCATAAGGTCAGGCTGTTTTCAACAGATGAGTTAATTTAACACAGCATTCAACAAACATTTAGAGAAAATCTGAAGATTTGTTTTTCTGTTTGTGTTTGTGAACCTGCAGCCCATCCACCAGCAGTAACATCCCTCTGATGCGAGTGGTTCAGTCCATCAAACACACCAAGAGGAAAAGCTCCACGGTGGTCAAAGAGGGCTGGATGGTTCACTACAGCAGCAGGGACAACCTGGTGAGGAGACAAACACACAGAGGACAAACATTTAGCTTCCATCTGGGAAATAAACAAATATGTTGTTTGTGTGTTTAATAAGTAGTGTTCAATGTGTCTAATGAGGTTTCTTTGTCTCCACAGAGGAAGAGACATTACTGGAGGCTGGACAGCAAGAGCCTGACTCTGTTTCAGAATGAAAGTGGAGCCAAGTTTTACAAGGTAGGACACCTGGTCTGCTGGGATCTGGTTTCAACTGCTCAGTCCAGCAGAGCTGCAAAGACTGGGAGGGAGTCGGGTTCACAAACAGACACAGAAACACTCTGACATGTTTACACACAACATAGAGACACCACTGAGGGTTAAAACTGCAGATTAGAGAGTCTCCAGGGAGATAATGCGTGTCATAACCCCAAATTTATGTATTTTAACCCATGCAGAATCTTTTTTTTTATTCAAGGGTAATAAGTTTTAATGCAATTCCACTCATGGCTATGAGATTCACTCAGCATGATGACTTCAGACAGGAGATAAAGTCTTATCAAATAGAAGATTTTAAAAATCCTTAAAGTTGATAAGTTTGGAAACCACTGTATGGAGCCAGAACAGTGTCAAAATTCACGAATGCAAAATTTTAGTGTGTGCAAATGGATCCACAAATGCGTGAACTGATCCACAAATGTGTAAGTCAATCCACAAATGCGTAAAAAGATTTGCAAATGCGGAAACTGATTCAACAAATGTGTAAACTAGGGGTGCACCTATCACAATTTTCTGGCCCATAGAAGATCATCGATCTTTAAAAAGCCTGACCTGCCAATACCAAATTTTACTTTTTACTTTTATATCTGACAACATATGCATTCAATGTTACAATCTTATTTTATTTTATTTTATTTTATTAAAAATCATGCAACAATACCTGTCAAACAATAAAGTCTTTACGTTTTAACTTAAACAACCAATAAAGTGTCCTGACAGTAGGTCTCAGAGCAAAAAGTTACAATGGCTGGCTGTCAGACCTTCCTGGAGGTATACAAGATCAGTTCCATATGTAAGGATGGGCCGATCTCCGTGCTTAGATTCACAAATGCATTATTTCATCAGGGAAAGCCCGTAGCCAATCAGATGTCTCCCTCCTTTTCAGCCAATCACAGTCTCGTAATTTCAAGGGTTTGTTTTAATGTGATCACTGTTGCTGCATCTGAGCATGCAGAAATACTAAAAACGGCATTAAAATCCCAACTAAAACCTTGAGTTAGAAATGAAGAGAAAATGTTAGAAAAAAAATAGAAGGAAATAAGTTCCACCCCATGGATCTCAAAGGTGCTTCATAAAAGCCAAAAGCTGCACTTCTAGGAAGCTGGACACAGAAACATTGATGCTTTTTTCTTTTTCTACAAAACAAAAAACATTTCAATCCTGGTTTGTTCTTAAGAAATAATAATAGTATGTTTGGTTATCTGCCCTTTGAATGAATCAGTGCAGAGATCTTAAATAAAAGTTTAGGTGGGCTTTTATGTTGAAAGGGACATCATCCACTGTGACTTTTGTGGTTTTTGTGTGAGGCCAGAATCAAAGAGGGTTACACAAACTCAGATATTCACTTCTCTTTATTTCCTTTGACTTTTATGATCCAGTTTCCACAAAGGAAACTCCCTCTTCAGAGAATCAAACATGAGCTGAGGTCAGTTCAGTTGCAGCTCTTTTTTATTATGACTGATTTTTCCTCCTTTCATCTGGTGTCAGCTGGCGACCCGCTGACCTTCAACACAAAGCGCTGCAGAGACCTTTCTTTGAAGAGAGAGCAGAGCTGGGTGAGAGGGGGAGTTCTGTGTTGGTTTCTGGGACGTCGGGTCTCTCTCCTGCCGCCTCGCTGGCTCGTTTCCACGCCGCCTCGTGCCCAGAGCGGCCGAGGAACGTCCTGCCTTTTAATCAGGCGGCAGGAGGAAGAGATGCTGATCAGAGTTTGTGGTCCAGGGCTGAAGAGGGGCGGGGGGAACTTGGCCAGACACAAAACACTGAGATGACTGTGAGGTGCATGAGGACACCATGGGGCCCAACGCTCTCTTTCATGTTTAATCTGGCGGAGTTTGGGGTGGAGGAGGGAAAAAGGAAGGAAGAGATGTTTGAAACACTGAAACTCAAAGAGCGTTTCACAGTTCAGCTAACAGAGGAGAGGTGCGAGGATGGAGGGAGCTGAACCATTTAGATGTTTCAAAAAATGACTCTGGAAAGACAAAACGTCCCTGAATTTGGCGTTGTAGTGAAGAGATCCTCCCAGACTCCTGATCTTGTGTTGTGTGTCTTTCATTAAACAGGAGATCCCTCTGTCAGAGATCCTCCAGGTGGAGCCGGCTCAGGACTTTGGAAACCTCCCTCAGGGCAGCAACCCGCACTGCTTCGAGGTGATCACAGCCAGCATGGTGTACTATGTCGGCGAGGACACCGGCAGCATGCACCACAACCCCATCCTTTCAGCCTCCGGTGTGGGCCGGGATGTGGGCCAGAGCTGGGAGAAGGCAATCCGACAGGCCATGATGCCCGTCACGCCGAAGGCCAGTGTTGGGACCGGGCTGGGTCAGGGGAAAGACCACAGTGAGTAACCCAAAGAACTATAACATTAGACCAACTTCACAAGCCTTCATGATTATTTTATCTGAAGATGTTAATAGCTAAAGAGCAGAAAAGTGTCCTGAAGTTGGAGTAAAACATCATTTGATTTGTTCTGGAGAAAAAACTCAAAGGTCTCAAATCAGATCCCTGAGGGACTCCACCAAGGTTTAAGATTGGTCACTGTAGACGTCCATAATACCCCTGGTAATTTCCTTTTTCCTGTGATACAAGGTGGGAAGTTAACTGTATTCATGACTAATCACCATTCCATTGTGATCCCATTCCAAGCAGCTTTAACAAACACTTTACAGAAGTCTGAGTTAATTACATCTACACTGCAATAAAATGAAATCTTATCAAGTGTTTTTGTCTTATTTCAAGTAAAAATTGTCTTATTGTACTTGGTACATTCAACTTAACAGTTCAGAAAAATGTATGGTTTCAAGCTATTTAAAGAAAAAAATGAGGTCTAAATTGCTTGTAACAAGTTAAAAAAAAAACATCTGCCAATGGAGCAAGAGAAGTTTTCCAGAAAAAATGACCTTATTTTTGTCTTAAAATAACTTGAAACAAGACATTTTCCTGGGCTTGTCAGTTGAATGACGCTCATATTAAGTCTAAAAAGATATTTTCTACTGAAAATGAGACAAAAACGCTTGATAAGATTTCAGTTTTTTTGCAGTGTATTCAGGAAAACAACATGTAAACACACACTTCCTCATTTATCATGTAGGTTTTCTGGGTGATGTGGCCATGCTTTGTACCTTTTTCTTCCATCCAGGTGAAGCTAAATTCATCTCTCAGCTGCTCCCAGATTAAACTGTGAAACAAAAACTACTTAACTGAAGCTTAAGCCAGAGGGGAGATGTTGTATACACTGGTATTCTTTAACAGTGGTGCCCAAAGTGAGGGTTCAGGACCTTCGTGGTGGGTTGTGAAATGCTTTTTAAAACTCAAAAACTGTTTGCAATTTTCCATTATTTTTTTAATTTTGCAAATATAAACAGAAATAGGGGTTGGATTTAATATAAAAAGCAAGCAAACAGAAAATTTTTGACCTGTTTTTTCTTTGTTGAAGACCCCCGAGGTGACTAAACCAGGTTTCAGAGGAGGCATATACATTTAGGAAACAGAGGGTTGACCACAGGGAGACTAATTCTCTACACATCAGGAAAATAAAACATCATAGGACTTTCTTTTGTCTGTTTTTGGATTGTCTGTTAGTTTATTCACACAGCAAGAGGTCTCCAGTCTGGCACTGATTTTTTTTGGATTATAAGCTAAAAAGTTTGGGAATCTCTGCTCCATAAAAACACAAGGAACAAAGGGATAAATTGTGACCAAACACAATCATCTTTTTACAACCCTAATGCATATATTTTCTAAAAGAGCGTAATCTTAAATAGCAGATTTTTCTCACATCATGCAGTCTCAGGTAAATAACAGAAGCTGTTGCTCTGTTGTCATATTCCCAAAGCGTAGTTTAGTGTTTTACAGCATGTTAAATAAATTTAACCCCAATAACTCTCTCTGTTAGTCTGTTCTTATTTGAGATTCTTCATCCTCTCTCAGCAATGATGATGATGACGATGATGGTGGAGTCTCTCTCATCTCATCAGACTCTTTATGCTTTAATGGATGTTTGGGGTTTTTCTCTGAACAGATTCCAAATATTGTTTCGCAGGATTGTTTTAAAACCCCACTTCCACTTCCACCCTCCCACACACACACGCACACACACACACACAGCCCGCTGACATTTTAATATGATTGAAGGGATTTCAGAGGATTTTCCGCTCTGACTCATCTCAGGTTAAAGTGTCTTTTTCTCAGAGAGTAATAGATTTAAGTTTCATCCTCAATCTGCAGCTCCTCACGCCTGAATAAACCTCATGTCGTTAAATTATTTTTGATAAAGACTCATTGTTTTAAAGGACACAGTCAGCTGTGTTTCCACCTGGTGATAATTACCGCCAACAATGCTCCCAGAAATAGACGTTGTCTCACATAATGAAACGAAAGCAGATCAATAAGTTAATGGACCACAGATGATATAACAAGTCTCTTTTTTTTCTGTGTTTAAAGCCACATGGGACCAAAACACACTGTGCTAATCATTAAAGGGAAAACAAACTAAATAAAGATGACTCTAAAAGAAAATAAAACAAAGGTTGAATCTTAAAACCATCTTAAAACTCAGATTATAAGATTCAAATTCAGCAACATCAGTAAAGATGATCTGCTTGAATGCTGATCCACAGTGAGAAACAGTCACGCAAACACTGATGCTACCTTCACAGGTTCGCTGCAAAGTCACCTTAAAAGAGTCAAATGATCCTTTAAAACACAAATCCTGAGTGTCTGTAAGTTTCCCTGAACAGCTTTTTCAAAAAATTCACAAATTAACCAGGAAATCTCAAACTTTGATCCGGTAAAGTCTTGATGTAAACCAGTATTTAAGTTTAATTATTACATCATAGGGCGTTTATTGACCCAGCTTCAGTTTTTGTCAGTTGATCTCACATTAGTCATCGATAAAGTTTCATAAAGCCGTGGAGTGATGACCCAGCTGTTGACCTGAATATCACAGACTGTCCCCATCGAGCGCACAGTGACGACCCCATCACACCTCAGTCAGCCATCTGAAATCAATAGCAGCTCATTAGTGGAAACTCACAGGACAGGAAGGAGAGGCTTTTATTTTGTAGGACCTGGATCATGGTTAAACAAATATCTGTGCGTTTGATCTCAGCTGGAGCTCTCCTCTCTCACTTTAAGTTCAAAGAAACAGGAAATGAGCTTTTAATGATGTGAAGGTTAGGAAAATAAAAGCCTCCTGATCTGAACTGTTGATGACAGGTTAATGTGTGTGTGTTTGTTTCAGGTTTATTGTTTTAAGTGTTTAAACTTTGTGTTTTGTTTTTGTCTCCTCAGAGGAACTGTCCATGAGCATATCAGTGTCCAACTCCCAGATTCAAGAAAATGTGGTGAGTCATAGTTCAGATTATCTTCGTCTGTCACAAGAATTCACTGAGATGATGACTAACAGCTCTTATTATTACACCATTGTTATTTTTAGTAATGAGCCTAACCCCAATACAAACATGGGAAGAAATCGTGTGCATTAAAGTTTTAGGAACATAAAACCACAAACCACTGGAGCAGCAAACATCAGTAAACTAAACACACCAGTTTTTAGGATGTTGGTTTTATCTGTTTTCCAGTACTGCTCGCTAACAGTACTGTAGTTAAGCTCAGCCATCGGTAGCTGTGAGCTATGATCAACAGCCAGTGACGGATGGCCCCTCATTTTTGGTTACTCCTTGTCTCAAACTGAGGAGCGTCTCAGTCAGTCAAGCTCTCCAAAGGGTTTATGAGGTGTTAAAGGTGTGTAATTGTTTGCTTCGTTTGAATTTTTCAGCGTTTTTTTAACTTACTTTTAACTCTTAGTCAACATATTGTAAATAGGGTCTTCAGCCTTCTCACTATCAGCTGCACTCCAGATACTGCAGGTTTTAACACTTCAGCATCTGCTTCACATTTTAAGACTGGAGGTTGAAGCATTAATTGGGTTACAATGGGTACAATGCACTTTAAATGGAGGCAAATCAGCTGCACTTACTGTCAGGTTATATAAAATCTTTTAGGTAAGCCCTTCTCCACAGTTAAGGCTGATTTAACCTGCTAGATGGAGAGTAGAAAAGGATCTCCTCGTGGTCGAAGTGCTGAAATACAGTCATCTGTATGACCCTTCACACAGAGATCATCATGATAGCCAAGTGGTAAACAATTCATGGTGTGAAACTGCAGCCACTCTCGGCAGAGAAGAGGAATCAGTTAAAAGAGCCTTAAAAAAATCTGTGGGAAAGATTTTAATACAAAGGCAAACTTCTTCAACACCCGTTTAGTACTCTGGTAGATGTACATTTGTGATACACCGCCCCCTGCAGTTTGGGAATGGACACCAACGGACGCCGCACATGGATCTCAAGCATCTCATTTCCTTGCGTCATGTTCGCGCGGAAAGAGTAAGACAGACTTTGTTGGTAGTAAGGGCGGGAGAAAAAAAATGCTGTATTGTAGTATCAATAGTTTTTGTTTGATGATTTTAAATTGTGATTCTTTTGTTCAAAAATTGTTTTTGTTTTTTAAATTGAAGTCCTTCCTTTTAGTCTTAGTTTATAAACTGGGTTTGAAAAGGTTGAGATGAAGAATCCCCTGAAAAAACCCTAAAACCAGACTCACACGAGATGTGCATTTTTGAGAAAATATGGCTCCTGATAAAGTTTCTAGACATTATCATCTTCTTTTAACTTATTCACATGGTCTGGTGTTAAAAAAGCTAAATACTGCAAAAATCGGAAATATAGAAGAATCGCAATTACAATCAAATCGGCATCCCAAAAATCGTAAAAAAAATAAAATCGGGAGAAAAGCATGTCGTCCCAGCCCTAGTTGGTGGCACCTGAAGCATGCATACACACTAGAGATGAGACAGACTTTAAAAGAGCGTCAAATACACCAAAGTTTACAGTAATTTGTTCTTTTTTTTTAATATATATAAAAATAAAGTTCGGAAAATGACTTTTCCTGCTGTCACAAATCTTTTCGTCTCATATACAAATCTATGCAGCTCTAAAGTTACTTTTTTAATCATGGCTGTTGCATTTTCCTAACACGTCTGTTAAATTTTTCGGTGCAGAGAAGATATTTTGAGGATAATTAGTTGAAAAATGTTTAAGATACATCTTTAATTCTTTATTTTTATCTGTTAACTGGTGCTGAAACAAAAATACACTTACCCTCCACAATCTAAGTTTGCAGAAAATTCTCCAGTTTGTCCAGTTGTTGACACATTTTTGATTATTTGTCTGTTAAAACCTGACATCGTCTGCTGTCTGTCGTTCAGGATATCAGCTCAGTGTATCAGATCTTTGCCGACGAGGTCCTCGGCTCCGGGCAGTTTGGAATCGTCTACGGAGGTGAGACCACCTGTGAATGTCTAGCAGCTTCAGTGATTGCTGAAGGTGAGAGCAGAGAGTCATGTTTTAATCTCCTCGTCCTTTTCATGATTTTCAGGTAAGCACAGGAAGTCAGGCAGAGACGTGGCGATCAAAATCATCGACAAAATGCGTTTTCCCACCAAACAGGAGAGCCAGCTGAGGAACGAGGTCGCCATCCTGCAGGTACGACACGCAGACACTCTGCAGCTCAAGATGGTCTAATGCTCCGCTAACCGGCCTGTTCTCCTCAGAATCTGCACCATCCAGGCATCGTCAACCTGGAGTGCATGTTTGAGACGCCCGAGCAGGTGTTCGTGGTCATGGAGAAGCTCCACGGAGACATGCTGGAGATGATTCTGTCCAGTGAGAAGAGCCGGCTGCCTGAACGCCTCACCAAGTTCCTGGTCACACAGGTCAGGGAGAGGCCAAAGGTCTAAATGAAGACGGATCATGATGATTTGATGTGCTACCTTATCTGCTCTCTGTTTTTCTTTATTTTCCTTTAAGGAAAATGAACCAAAACTTGAGACCCTAACTTTAATCCTTCTATTAGTAAACTCTTTTCATGAGAAGTTTGTTCTTTTTTGTATTTTCAATCATGTCCTGTTCACATAGGGAAAAACAGGATTACTAAACCGCAGTTCAAAGTAATTTTGATTCAAAACTCAATATACTAGTTCGAAATTTTCTGACCACCCTCTCGTTTGTTTGTGCTCAGATCCTGGTGGCTCTCAGACATCTCCACTTTAAGAACATCGTCCACTGTGACCTGAAGCCTGAGAACGTTCTCCTGGCGTCTGCAGAGCCGTTCCCTCAGGTCAGACCTCAGATCCTCGTCTTCTTTCTTTTCATTGCTCTGCAGCACTGTCACTTCTTTCACTAACCTCTCTCCTCTCCTCCTCTTTCAGGTGAAACTTTGTGACTTCGGTTTCGCCCGTATCATTGGCGAGAAGTCGTTCCGTCGCTCTGTGGTCGGCACACCAGCGTATCTGGCGCCTGAGGTTCTTCGCAGCAAAGGCTACAACCGCTCTCTGGACATGTGGTCTGTGGGCGTCATTATCTATGTCAGCCTGAGCGGGACGTTCCCCTTCAACGAGGACGAGGACATCAACGACCAGATCCAGAATGCTGCCTTCATGTACCCTCCAAACCCGTGGAAGGAGATCTCAGAGCAGGGTGAGGGGGATCGAACACCGTAGGGTGGATTATTGAGATATTCATCGAGGATCTGATTCTCCAGTTGAAAAATATTAGCATAGTGGCGTTTAGCTTTAAAGCGTGGTTGATATCTTCTTTTTGCTTCCTCTTTGAGAAAAAACAGCTGACTAAAGTCCTCCGACAGCAAAGTAACCTGTATGTTTGGTGTAATGTTTCTTTCATGGGTTAAAGGTTCGAAGCTCTGGTGTTTGAAGTTTCCTGCCTGGTGTTAACTCACAGTTTGTCCGTTTGTCTTCTTAGCCACAGACCTGATCAACAACCTGCTGCAGGTGAAGATGAGGAAGCGCTACAGCGTGGACAAATCACTGAGCCACCCCTGGCTGCAGGTCAGCAAAGAAATCTCTTTTTATTTTCCTTCAGAGAACAGAGAAAGTTTTATCCTTGACTTTAAAGAAAGGACTCAGCCTGAAAGAGTTTCTGCAGAAGTTTTTGCTTCAGAGTCAAGCTGCTGCAGATATTTGACAATGTCCGTTTACTTGCATCGTGCAAACTTAATCATTTCAGGCCTTTTTTACCTTCAGTCAGATTTTAACTGAGTTTTCCTCTCAGCTTCAATTTTCTGTATGTCACAGAAATAAAAATGTAGTTCTGAGAGGAACCGTTTTTATTTTTAGAGGTCAGTTTGTGCTGCTCTCAGTTTCAGTATGAGTTAAAACAGTCGTTCTAAGAAGGACTGAAGGTGTGAAAGGTTGTGGTTGTACACATCATCGTGTCTACAAAGCAGATTATTGACCCCTGTGTGTAAAGATGTCAGCTTCACTTCTCCCAGGAAAAATCTGACTGGAAAAAGATCAGACTGAGAACAAAATGTAGCAAAACTTCTGAGCTGTAAAGAAAAGCAAACCCAGAGTTTTTGTAGACAAAAGTTTTCCCAGTTCTTCTTCTGTCTCTAACGCTGTCTTCGTCGTCTCTGTCTCAGGACTACCAGACCTGGATGGACCTCAGGGAGTTTGAGACGCGGCGAGGCGAGCGCTACATCACCCACGAGAGCGACGACGCGCGCTGGGAGGAGTACGCTGATGAACGAGGCCTTCACTACCCCAAACACTTCATCATGTCTCCAAACCTGGACGACATGGAGGAGGACCCCTAGTGGCCTCTGCAGGGACTACACCTCTGGATGCAGCTAAACGTGAGGTAACACGAGGAGGCACTGAGACGCTCACCACTCAGATCAGGTCAGATCACTTTAACACGACTCGTCTGAGCTTTGACCTTCTCCACTGTTCGTCTACTCGCCAAAACAGACTGAACTGAGCCAAAACATGAAGTCTTTGTAAACGTTTTCACCTCACATGAAGTCTTTTAATGACTTTTTTAACCTCATGACGCTGTTCAGACATTATTGTCCTGCTCTGTGAGGCACCAACTGGAACTTTATCAGCGATGTCTTAAAAACATGATTTTTTTTATTCTATGTGCAAAGTATTTGCTGGGAAATGATTTTAAAAGATGAGTTTTAACTGATCAGAACTCAGAGTTCTTTCTAAGCTGAAGAGAAATCTGACTGAGTGGATGAAAAACTGGACTCAGAACTTATGAAACTGAGGAGCAGACGTGACGCTGCTGGAGACAATCTGAGAGGGGAGCTGCTATCGTCTGTGTTTGTGAAAAAATCCACCTGAGAAGAAAAAGAAGAAAAATGATGAAGATAAAAAACTAAGATCCTGTTTTCTGATCTGCCTCCATCCTGAGAATTATTCATGAGTTTTATATTTTTACATGAATCCTGTTGATAATGGTATTAATATAATTAAGCTGAGTGCTTTACTTTTGAAAATCTCATTTTGCATCCAAGTTATTTCTCTGATTCTGTTTCTCTTTGTTTTTTCTAACATGCATCCTCAGGGTGTCCGCGGGGTCTTACAAAGTATTAACAGTTGATAAATCAGTTGTGGGAAAATTAAGGCCCTTAAAAAGTATTAAAAGTCTTAATTGTGATGTTATGAGGTATTAAATTTTATTGGTATTCAAGCTTTGACTCCAAAAGTATCCATGAATATTTATTTTCCTCCTTGCGACTGTTACAAACTAACCTGACACCCCAGACAGACAGTTAAAAATATCCGCAACGGAAATAGTCCATCAGGTTCTAAAATGTTTTCAGGGTCTGAACCTTCAAAAATAACCACACCTGGTGATTGGACGCTCATTCTGCTCATCACACTCTTCACAGACCAGCGTGAGGATCTAGAAAAAAGCTTTAGCATCTCAAAATATTTCACTCTAGATCATAAGAGTTTCTCAAGGCTACTGAGAAAATTTCTCAGACTTTTGATGACCTGGGATCTTGGATTCTTACAATTTAGTGAAATCTAGCCCCAGCTCAGTTGTTTTGGAACAAATTTTCTTTGTTCAAATCACTTTTTTACTGGATACAACACGATGAGATAAGGTATTTATCAGTACAGTTACGTAACACTTTTGTTTGAGACATGACAAGCAAAGTTGTGATTTTGTGAGGCGTGGGCTATACGTAGCGCTAGCAGCCCAACATATCCGTAGGCTAATGTGACAACAACCTCAGTTTGTACAGTAGTTTAGTAGCCGTCCGCATGTAACGCAGATAGAAAGCAAACAACACAACCTCAAGCACATGTCCTAAATTTTGACAATGATGAAATACATTCGTTTTTTTCTGCAAGTTGGGCTTAAATAACTGCTGTTACTTTTTGTGAGAATGTTAATGTCAGTTAACCTGCCTTTAGTTTCATTTATTCTTTCAAGCTTTATTGCTTCTTACCTAATTTATTAGGTAGTAATATTTACCTAAAATGCAAACTACAACTGTCAAAGATTGGTCGCTAACAACAGCTAAAAGTCGCGATGAGGTCTTAAGACTTTTTAAAAGGTTTTTAAAAAAGTCTTAAATAGGTATTGAATTTAACCTCAGGATTTTAGCATATACCCTGATCTTAATAATAGCAGTCTTGACAAGATGTGAATAAATTCTGTCAGATTTTAAGACAAAGCCAAACACACACATTTGAACCTTTAAACTATGAATGAAATCGTCCGATTACCTCCTAATGTTTTTAGATCAGACTCATTACACAATCACTTAATCACTCCATCCCCTCTATGACCCTCCTCTTCTCCTCCTTCCAGGGTGTCCGCGGGGTCTTAAAAAGTATTCAAAAAGTCTTAATCATGATTTTGTGCGGTATCAAATTTTACTAGTATTCAAGCTTTGACTCCAAAAGTATCCAAGTAAGTATCCATGAATATTTATTGTCCTCCTCGTCACACTCTTCACAGATCAATCCATCGTGCTATTGTTTTCAAATGTGTAGTTGTTGCCCACTGTCTTCACATCTTCAGCTCCCACCTCTGTCTCTGATTGGGCCGTTATGCCTTCAGCTGGTGAAGTTGTGAGATGTAAAATCAAGTATGATGATTCTGCTGAGATTTGATTAACAAAATAACTAAAATGCCAAGATCTACGCAAAGTTTGTTTTGTATATTCATAATAAAGGTAAAACTAAATCCATCAGTTGTAACTCCATTTTCTAAAACTGAAAACCAGAGTAGCACACTACAAAACAAACCAAAAAGAACAGTCATACTACATACTACAAAACAGCCTATATATCATCAACAACATGCAGATGGACAAAGAGACACTGATGGAAAGCAAATCACACAATCTCAGGCACGTGTCCTAAATGTTGATAATGATGAGATAAGTTCTTGTTTTTTTCTTCAAGTTGGCCTTAAATAACTGCTGTTACTTGCTGTGGGAATGTCAATAAACCTGCCTTTAGTTTCATTTATTCTTCAAAGCTTTATTTCTTTTCAGCTAACCTAATTTCTGTTGAAATGTAAACTACAACTGTTAAAGACAAGTTGCTAACAGTTCAGGTCGCAATGAGGTCTGAAATTTTTTTATTAAAATTAACCTCAGGATTTCAGCATCCACCCTGTCCTCCTCTGGTTCTCTCCATCCTAATGTGAAACTGAATCCTTTTAATTGCTGCTCCTGAACTAATGAGAGCTCAGCTAACGGCTTCAATATGTGTATGAAGCCGCAGGGGAGGAAACAGCCACCGAGGGACCTTTGACCTCAAGAAGTGCTGCCTGTCTCAGGTAACTTACTCTCTGAACTCTGGTGTTGTTAGAAAAATGTTTGAAACTTCAAAGATGTCTTCATTTGAATCTTAAACACTGACTTTTTAATCCTCTTAAACTCTTTTCTGCACTTAATTCAGCTTTTTTCATTCCACTCACCCAAAGCGCACTGTAGCTTTCAGAAAGTTCCTTACTTAAAAAAACTCAGTTCACCAAAACGCATCCAAATATTTTATTTTCTTATATTTATAACTCAAAAAACTTTTGCAGGTGACTGATAGAATCAACCGTCTTCGTTCTCTCCAGTAGAGATCATCAGGTTTCTCATTTCTCCTTTTCTATCAGTGAGAGTCGAACCCTCTGACGTCTTTCTTCATAATTACACAGCTGCAGAAACAGCATCGTCCTGTTAACAATCTCCTGAATTTGACCGTGCATAATGTTCGTTTCAGTTTTAGGAGAAGCTGAGCTCGCTGAACCCGGCCACAGGCAGCGGCGCCGGGTTGGGTTTCTTCTCCAGCTTCAGCCCCTTGGGTATCTTCGGTTTCCGAAGCCGGTTGGGGTGCAGCAGGCTGAAGAAGTGGAAGCGCTCGCCCATCTTTGCTCGGTTTGTCAGCATGTCGTAGCTGCTGATCAGCTGCTGCCTGGTGGACGGGTCACTACAGTTCCTCAGAAGAACCTGCAGGGAGACAGAGGAAGTAAGTTTATCCTCTGACTTCTTCTACGTGAAAAAAAAACTTGGAGCTCTGTGTGCTGATCGCTCTCATGTCTCTCACCTGCATCCTGGAGTCGATGCCCATGTTCTTCAGGAATGTTCTCTGGGTCACAGGTCCCAAACAGGCCACGCTCTCTCCTGCCATCTTCCTTAGGTAGCTGAAGTCCACGTCGGCGGTGAGGTCAGCCGAACCGGGGGAGGACAGGACATCATGGAGCTGGTGACCTTTGAAACCCTGACAGAGGAGGAAATTTAAGATCAGACTCTGCCATTTATTTCAGATCATTCACCGTTTCAGGAGATTTCAAGATTTGAAGATTCCTTACAGTCACACAGCAAATAAACATGGTGAAATATTTCTTAATTTGATCTTCAGGTAACAGAATTCAAACTCCTGGACGCGCTATATTTGATCACTTATCATATCCAGAGTGATGCTCTCTGTTTCTCTTAATAAAAATAAATCTGTAAATCTGTCTTTTCCACAAACTACAGTATTTTAAAATTGACGTTTATACCTGTTACGATCACAAACGTGACAGTTTATGAGCTGCTTTTCAGAAAAAAAGCTTTGGAAAGCTACAGCGTGAAAGATTTCATGTCAATGATGTAAAACATAGTGCAGTAAAGATTTACAGGAGAATCTCTCTTGAGTGTAAAATCATCACATTCTGGACTAAGAGTAATCTGAAGAAACAGAAAATGATGAGGTTAAAACAGAGAGGATGGAGGAGGAGGAGGAGGAATCAGAGGAAGAACAGAGCGAGCCTGTCGACCCTGACTTCCTCTCTGCCTGCTGCAGATGGTCTTCACGGCTTCCTACATCTGTTTCCTTCACATACGGAGCAGAGAGGAGCGAACAAAATGTCCTGAACGCTTAAAAAAACCTCTGACTTTAAGAGATTCTCTCAGACATTTTGAAACCACAAAGACACGCTGAGAGTCTTCAGTCGGGTTAAAACCACAGAGTCAAGTTTGATCAATTTAGAGAGTTGATGGAGACATTCAGCATCATTTCTATGCATAAAGAATGAAATAAGAGCCAGCACTCTCAGAATTGAAATTCATCAGAATTAACAAAAAGCTACTTATTAAAAGGATTCAGAAAGCTGTAACAAGCAGGACGGCTGCATTAAAAAAGGAAATGATCGTCTCTCTGAGATCTGAGACTCTGAAACTGTGCATACGCTCACAGGATGTGAGATTTAAGGAACCAGTTTGTACTTATGAGCAAACTTTGAGCTTTATTTAGAGTATTTAAAGTATTTACAGCCATTGTGGTTAAACCCTGCAGGAACTGTCGTCATATGTCTTGTAGTAAACTCGTTCAGCTCAAAACACAGCCCTGACTTGTGACTAAAAATCTGCTCTGTGACATTTTTTTTTTAAGTTGGGTGCCTTTTAACCATATTCTAATTATGTTTTTAATTGTTTTTGTATTTTACATTTAGTATTCTTGTATCTCATTTTAGCTGCTTTGTATCTACCTGTATTTTATTTATTTTTCTGTACAGCACTTTGGTTAACAGTGTCTGTTTTTGAAGTGCTTAAGAAATAAAGTTGGATTAGATTCATTGCAGACCCTTATAATGAAGCATGTTAGTGTCTCTTTAAGAAACTCTATAAGCAGAATGTTTAATGAGGTGTCAGTCTATTTCTTACTCTAAATGTGTCAGTTTTGTCCCCATCGTGTCCATAGTCGGCGATCAGAGCGGCTCCTCCGTCCTTCACAATCCTCCGAGCGAGCTGCTGAACAATGACTCCGCCCTCTGCACACACCTCCACATGGCTCCGCTTCTCACCTGCCTGACACGCATAAACACATCCCTCTGTTCAGAAAGAGTCCTTCCACTGTTTAAAAAACATTTCCTGGATTCAGTCTGATCACACCTGAGTTTAGGTGGTTTTTCCTGAGGGTTGGAGTCTTCTTAACTGAACACTAACCTGTATGAGTGAAGATGATGCCAGAGTTGGAGCTGGAGCTAGAACAAACCTCAGCTGCTCTTGTTTCTCGGGGTTGATGTCCACGAGTACCTCCCTCCATCCTTTCTGCGTTTTCTAGAAGAGGACAAACACAGACACTCAGGCAGGCTGCTGTGGGATAAACACCTGAGATGGATGAGCTGGTGAGAAGCCGCTGCAGGTTTCATGACACCAAGTTCACAAGAACACATGCGAGAAGTTTTTAAAACATTCATCCTATCTGAAAGTTTTCTTTTTTCCAAGAAGCAGAAACAGGAAATATTTCTCCATCAGTGTCACAGTGAAAGAAATTAGCAACAAACACATTATATATATATACTTTTATTCTTTTTAGAGTGAAAACATTCTAATAAGATCAACAGTTAGACATCTGGAATGAAGCAACATGGATGGACAGGACTTTTTGTGACTACACTTTGGTGCCACCTGGTGTTAAAATAGGGTAATGATACTGATCAGAGAAGCAAAGCATCCCATGAGAAGTCAGGGAAACTTATTAAATTGTTGGTATTAGTCCTTTCAAAACTGAAGGTGCAAACGATAAGATAAGAATTTTAAATCTGAGAGCTTTTACCTGAAATTTGTGAATGGGCAGAGCGTCAAAAAACTCATGAGCAAGAAAGATTGTAAATCCTGAGGGAAGAAGAGGAAGAAGTGTCAGGCAGTTTGAGGAAACTAAACCTATCTCTTGAAATTTATACTCTCTTAAAAGTATGATGACAGAGGATGGGGACAGGAGCATTTAAGGAGCTTCTTCTGCGACTGATGAAAAAAAAAAATCTAAAACTCTCTGTGTAAAGCCTTTAAACCAACACATAGATCCGAACAGTGTCTCACCTGCAGGGATGTCGTCTAAGCGTCTGTACCAGGACACCGGTAGACCACTTGATGTCTCTCCTCTGCGGTAAACCGGCTCATCCTCTGAGTCTGCCTCCTGACTTTGGTTCCCAGTCAGACTCTTAGCTTGAATTTGACTCAGAGCTGGACTCACCTCCACAAGGTGGAGAGACACCGAAGCATTGCCGAGCACTGAGCGCAGCTGACTAAACACCTGAAGAGAGACAGCATCAACGTTTGAAAAAAACTTTACATGCAGAGTCAGACTGGCCTGTTAGTCTGGTCTGTAATATTCTTACTCTGAGGACGTCGCTGGCTAGAGATCCCTTCCCCGGCCCGAGCTCGACCACCTGCAGCTGTTTGGGTTGACCGGCTCCCATCCACTCACTGACAATCCACACACCAAGTAGCTGGGAGAGGAATAGTACAGATTCATACTCTTTAGAGCAAACATGAGGAGGAAATACTCATACACATACTCAGAGATGTTGTCACATGTTTCACTGCAAAAAGACTGTGATGATTTTCACCTCTCCAAAAATCTGACTGATTTCTGGTGACGTGATGAAATCTCCATCAGGTCCCAGCATGTTGTTCTTCACGTAATAACCCTGAGAGAGAAAACAAATTCATCTGAGCAATGTTAAATAAAAACCCAGATGTTGCTGATGTGAAGTGTTTATTTTTCTGACTCACCGTCACAGGGTTGGTAAGCACCTCCCTCATGTATTCTGCCACGGTGATGGGACCTGTGGCTTTTATTTTGGAGGTCAGGTGTCTGAGCATGGAGGGACGGGGCTTCTCCTCCGCTGATGGAGGGCTGCAGAAGAGTCTGCACTGAGCTGCTCTGCATCCTGCTGTCACACACAAACATTTAAAAACTGTTATTAAAAATGAATCTGAATTTAAAGGGTGAAAATGTTTCCTGTTTTCTAATTTCATTTAAAAATATACTTTCTTTTTTCATTCAAGAGCGAAGAAACTATGACTACATAATAAGGATTGAGCTCTCAATTAACAGATCAATGAAACAAGCATTTCAACAGGTTAAAGTCTTTGTATTTCCTTCCTATGATTTAATTTAATCTTTTCTTTTATATTTTATTTTTATATATTGTTATATTGCAAGATAGTTCACAAATTAAAACCTAAAGTTAAGTTACAAGAATATTAATAAAATGATTTTCATGATTAAAAACAGACAGGGAGCTGAAATAAATGGTCAATTGTGACAAAAGACAAAAAAATGCGTAATTACTTACAGTGTACGTCAAATATATTAGGTGTCAATAACAAATGCCTGAACAAAATAATATATTTTTTAGTGAACGCTGAAAAAATATGTGCAGAGACAGACAGAAGTATACAAATAAAACATATTGGGCAAATCTGTATTTTTTACTATATCAGAAGTGCATCAAATTTTACAAAAATTAAGAAATATAAATAAACGTTTCTTTTCCTTTTTATTTTTTTTCTTTACAGCGTGATTAGTTTCACATGGCATTTGAATGGAGATGTGACAATAATGTGGTGTCTGTTAATTTATCTTAGCACGGTCGTTGTACAATCAGAAGTATTTTAAGATAATCTTACCTGCTACTGAAGGACTAACAGGATGAAAGAAGACTCTGCTGATCATCAGCTGAGTTTTAGCTCCCAAACAAACCCTCATTCTGCAGCGAGTTCATCTAAAAGTACCACGAACATTTCTTCACAGCCTGCATTACCCTACAGGACAGCTGACAATAAATGAACCCCAACCTCATACACATGGAGAAACTCACGCTGGTGCTGTCACACAGGAAGGTTACGTGCAGGTGTTTTGGTTAAAAAAAGTTACCCTGTAGACCAGCGACCTGTAACGGAACACCGTCAGTGGTTGTCCTTACAAAAGCAGTTAAAATCATTACCTGCGAGCTACAGGGTTAAACTTCTTAGTAAATAAAATACCTCATTAATAAATGTAGACTCTACATCTAAAAACGAAGTATTAAGCCAAATACGGAGATTTCTGGGGTGTGTTTTTCAATAATTAAAATGATCATTGCAGCTTTTTACTTAGAGTCGCCGATTTACGAGGTCACCCTTTAAAGCGAAACACCAGTTAGCATTAGCCACATTAGCTTCAAATACTTTGAGATTAAACACGAACAGAAGAACTCCCTGAATTACATATTAGGCTTCACTTTGGAGAATTCAAAATATAAGAAGTTTATATTTTTCGTGTGCATCTTCGTGATGATTACTGAATCTAAACGCAGCAAAGCCCTTGTTGTGACAGTTTAGCTAATGCTAAGACTACTGCGCTTCAGGTAAAATACAACATCCTGCCAACTTTTCAAAATAAAATATCATTGACAGACGTTAACACCATGCAAATAATCAAAAAGCCGGTAGAATAAACCAAGAGATGTATTCCTTTTGCTGCACAATAATTTGGTTCTCTGGGATTTGTAAGCTTTTGTTATAGTAGTAAGCTGAGAGGAAGAAATTTAAGCCAAAAAAAAAATCATTTAAACCTTTATTTTGCGTTCAATGATTGAAAGTTGTTTTCCTCAGATATATACTGAAATTAATTCGAAATAAATTACTTCTAAATTATAAATACGATTTATTTTTTTCCCTTCTTAATTTTAACGGAACCATTGTAGTGACGTCAACGTCCACTTCCGGGTCAAGTCTCTTCACGCTGTAGCAGCATGGCAGCGAAAAACAAGCAGCGAAAGAAGCCCAAATCGACCAATAAGGTCAAATTCGAGCCTGCAGAAGATGAGATGGAGGCTGAAAACAGCGGAGGAGAGGACGGAGAAGATACAGCAGAGGTTTCAGGGGGAAAAGGAGCAAAGAAAGACGAGGAGTTTAGCTTGGAAGAGGTTTTACGGTTGGGAGGGACACAGGTGAGGACATAGATCACACATTAGCAGCTGGGTTTCTTCTCCTGAAACATGGATAAGGAACATAATCACAAATTTTAAACTTGTTATCTGGACTGAGAGACGGATAAATAGTTTGTTAAAGCTGACTTTGTTGATTTCAAAGTAGTATAGGGTGGGATATTCAGAGTAACTCATGGTACGATTAACCTTTAATAACTACAGTATCACTATTCAGCATCTCTTTGTCAGTCATTTTCAAGACAATCTTACATTTATAAATCACGATACATGCATTTCACAGCATTTGTTGATGCAATATACTGTCACCCTTTTGCAAGTCTCTGGCTTTGAACACGTCAGTTTATGTTTTTCTTCCGTGTCCTTTAAAGGCTGACTATGTGATGCTGGCTGGCCTGGATGACTCCAATGAGCTCGTCGATGGAGGTAAGAAACAAATTATAGACGACCTGGAGGAAGGTGAGCTGGAACAGTTCATCACCAAACTGGGCATCAGGGCGTTTTCAGGAGTGCAGGTCATCCCAGAGGAGCCGGAGGACAATGCAGACAAGACTGAAGATAAAAAGCCTAAAATCAAGGAAGATCCACCTGCAGAGGATCAGGCATCGAGCGCTCAGCAGAAAGTGACAAACAAAGGGGAGGCAGAGGACAAACAGAAGACAAAGAAGAAGAAAGAGGCTCAGAAAGCCAGCGTGAAGAAGGTGAAACAGAATGTCAACGTGTTTGAGTTCCAGCAGAGGCAGGTGCTGCTCATCAAACCTGGAGGAAAGTGGTACGACCTGGAATACACCGCCGAGGGCTCGTCTGACCCGCAGGACGCTCAGCTGGTGGCGCAGTATAAGACGCTTGCTCAGCAGCTGTGGGAGTCTGAGGTGAAGCTCTACAAGAGCAAGAAGGTCCTGCAGAAAGGGGCCAACTCTAACTGGATGAAGACCGTTGTCTCCTCTGGTGTGCTGGCAGACAGGATGGCAGCCATGACAGTCCTGATTCAGGATGCACCAGTGCACACACTGGAGCACGTGGAGAACCTGGTGTCGATGATGAAGAAGAAAGGCAGTAGGCGGATGGGTCTGATGGCTTTGGACACGCTGCGTGAGCTGCTGCTCTCTGACCTGTTGCCGGAGAACAGGAAGCTCCGCACCTTCACTCAGCACCCGTTTGACCAGCTGGAGGAGAAGGCCAGCGGGAACAAGGATGCCCGAGATCGCCGCCTTGTTCTCTGGTACTTTGAGCACCAGCTCAAGCATCATGTAGCAGAGTTCGTAGAGGCTTTGGACTTGGTCGCTCACGACACGGTGGCAGCCACCAAGGCGAAGGCGCTGGCCACCGCCCATGAGATGCTGAGCAGTTGCCCAGAGCAGGAGCGGGCGCTGCTCATCCAGGTGGTCAACAAACTGGGAGACCCCGAGTACAAGACGGCTGCTAAAGCCTCGTACCTGTTGGAGACACTGCTGCACAAACACCCCAATATGAAGGTGGTGGTGTGCTGTGAGGTGGAGCGCCTCATGTTCCGACCCAACATCAGCGCCAAGGCGCAGTACTACGCCGTCTGCTTCCTCAGCCAGGTGATGCTGAGCCACGATGAGGCCGAGCTCGCCGCCAAACTCATCACCATTTACTTCTCCTTTTTCCGTGCCTGCGTCAAGAAGAAGGACATCGAGTCCAAGATGCTGAGCGTGCTTCTGTCGGGCGTGAACAGGGCGTATCCCTACGCCGGCACCGGGGACGAGAAGGTGAAGGAGCAGATGGACACGCTGTTCAAAGTGGTTCATCTGGTCAAATTCAACACAGCGGTGCAGGCGCTCATGCTGCTGTTCCAGGTGATGGACTCGCAGCAGAGCATCTCTGATAGATACTACGTGGCTCTGTACAGGTAAGACCTGCAGCTGCTCTCATGACGACAGAATCTCCTCCTGAAAGGTTTAGAGTTTCTACTGAAGAGCAGTCGACGTCTAAATTCTCACTCTTTCTCTACAGGAAACTGGTGGATCCTGGTTTGTCATCGTCCTCCAGGCAGAGCATGTTCCTCAACCTGCTGTATAAATCCCTGAAGGCCGACATCGTGCCACGGCGAGTCAAAGCCTTCGTGAAGCGTCTGCTGCAGGTCAGCGCTGAGCAGAACGCCAGCTTCGCCTGTGGGGCGCTCTTCCTCGTGTCTGAGGTGATGAGGGCCAAACCCAGCCTGAAGGTGCTGCTGCAGCATGATGGGGTAGGACCAGCACACGATTCGTATTTCATATACACTAGCTGATGCAAAGGCTGTGTTCTCACAGGTGTAAAAAATAAGTTTTTTGTTTCTGTAATTTTTTTATTTTTTGGTGCTGAAACTTCTAGTCTGCCACACTATTCTCTTTTAATTATAGTTTTAAATCCACAAAAATCAATTCATCAGTCTTTCATATTTACTGTTTTTCTTTCTCTGAGACTTTTAGAAATTGTTACGATCCCTAAAGAACTCTAAATAAAGAGTTAAATGTCTTGATAAAGTTTGGTAAAACTTTCATCCTTTGTTCTCACTCAGGATGAAGATGAGGAGGAGTTCAAAGACCTGGCTGAAGAGAAGGAGGATGACGAGGACGATGAAGAGGAGCGGTTTGTGGATGCAGACAAACAGGAGGAAGGAGCAGCGAATACTGAGTCAGTGAAGGCAAAGCCTGCAGCATCGTGGGTTCATCACCAGAACCGGGAAGGTGCGTCGCTGTGTCCTTCATCAGATCTCAGATCATTTTTCTGACGTTGTTGACAGTTGGACAACGAAGTCACCTGATCTGGATCAAAACACCTTACAAGTATACAGAATATTAAGAGAATATTTTATTATTTAGACTAAAAATAATGAGTTCAAAAAATTCTTCAAGTTTAAACCTCTGGTGTGATAAATGTTGGGAATGAATGCAGCTTTAGTTGCTGCATGACAGCACGGGGTTCTGTGTCATTGTCACTCAGATTTAGTTTTCAGTGAGCAGACAGACATTGTCCAGTTCTTGTTGTACTTATCTGTTTCTTGAGTTCATGTTTTTTTTTTTTTTGTCTGATTTCCTCCAGGAGGAAAGAGCATACAGAGCTACGACCCGCTGCACAGAAACCCGTTATTCTGCGGCGCTGACCACGCTACTTTATGGGAACTACAGAGGGTGAGAAACAGTTTATCATCTTATTAAAGACACAAACTTCAAAGTATTTTTTATTTATCTTTCTAAACCAACTATTGATATGATCTCATTTCTCTGAAAATAATTTACTTGAAAGTTTCAACACACATTAATAAAATAATACCTCTGCTGATAGAATAAAAGCAGAGGAAAAGGAAAACAGATTCATAAAAACACAATCAGAAAAAATCTAAAATGTATAAGTTTTAAGTGTCTCAACAATTAGTTATATCATATGACGACATCTTTAAAAATGATAAATGCATCAGTTAGAGTCTATTACTGTCACCCCAGGTTGATTACATTTAAAAATAAAATAAATGAACTAGTATATCTACATGTTAATATATAAAAAACACATCTGCAGACGTAAATCACTCATGAATCCATGCCGGGAAATGTTTTCACACCCTTTTTTAATCTTTCAGTCCGCCAAGATTTCATCCAGTAAAAATATCTGAACAGTCTGTGTTTCCTCTGAATCTTTGTGTTTCTGCAGCTCTCCCAGCACTTCCACCCGTCTGTGTCGCTGTTTGCAAAAACCATCCTGCAGGTAAAAACCTCTGTTTGGACTCAACATCAAATCGATTGATCACAGGAGACTTGAGTGTTCTGGTTTTGTGTTGGTGGGTGTAAACATCAGATCCAACGTGTGTGGTTTTTTTTCTTTTCTGCAGGGGGACTCTATCCAGTACTCGGGCGACCCTCTGCAGGACTTCACCCTCATCAGATTCTTGGATCGGTTCGTCTTCAGAAACCCCAAACAGCTGAAAGGAAAACGTAAAAAATACAACATTCAATCATTATTGATCTGCATTTTTTGTATAAAATGTTACATTTTTCATGTGTGTTAATCTTTTATTATCTTTGTGTAGAAAACACAGACGCTGTAGTGATGATGCCCAAACAGAGGCTACCCCTCAACTCTTTACCAGGTCAGTTTCTGCCTTGTTAGAGACGACTCTTTGTTGATGAAATTATCGTTTTCTCGTTATTTGGTAAAAGCTTGCATCAAATCAAGCACCATGTTGCTTCTGTCTTCTCTGTTTTTCTGTTGGTGATTTGATCTTTTCATTGTTTCTGTCAGTGAACTGTGAGGAGTTTCTGTCCAAAGAGGAGAGCCAGATCCGTGTGGATGAAATCTTCTTCCATCGGTGAGCTGGAAACTGTTTTTGTAGAGATGCTAAAAAGGATTTCTCTTTTTAGCATTTAGAGGAACATAAATCAAATATAACACGCTGTGTTTTTATTCTCTGGTTAGTTTCTTTAAGAAGCGCCAGCAGGAGAAGCAGGCCCGTCGGCCCCGAGGAGACGGGGATGATGAGAGCGTGGACGAAGTGGATGATGAAGAGTTTGAGAGGATGCTTGGTGAGTGGAGACAGGGCTGGTCGCCAGTCATTTTCAGAGCAGTATGACTGTTTCATGACCAGCAGAATATTGTGTTCGAAGACTATGCAAACATCAAAACTACCAAAAGAAGAGGAGATGCTATTTCATCTTTCTGTTCCTGTTTTTGATCCAAAAAATATAGAAACACACTTTTTTAGACAGCACTCATCTTGGAAGCTCCATCCTTTGGTCCTCTCTATGGTCTCTGTTGTCTTTTTCTCACAATCTGTTTGCTGCCTGAACTTTTTCTGACTTGCCATGTCTCTGTCATCTCACATTTTCTTATATCTATGCTGATCTCTCATCTAGAGAGAGAGCACTGCTGCCACTTACAGTAGTTTACAAACCTGATAATGATAGACAAGCTCCACCAGATCCCACTTCTACAGTTCCACAGTTTCATTTAGCAGATGCTTTTGTCCAAAGCGAGGAACAACACAAGCAAGAATTTAAACAGATGGAAAAACCTAGTTAGTACAAAAAAGTGTTACAAGTTTTTTGGCTGCAGGTGCTGCCATAAAGTGCAGGAATTTTGATTTGTTTTTTGTAATAATGTAGAATAATCTAGCCAACTAAGCACAATTAATTGCTGCAACAGTATACTTCAATCTTCAACCAAATTCAGATATTAGTGCTGAAAATTCACTTAGAGCTGGGTCTTGGACCTTCTGACTGATTCTACCCCTGAGGACAAAGAGGAGAAGGGTCAGATTAAGTGCTTAAGTGTTCTCTGGACACATGAGTTTTCAGACATCTCTTAAAGTAGAAAGGGACTCTGCAGATCGTATAGAGTTAGGTTATTCATTCCACCATTTGGGAACAACAGAGGAGAAGAGTCTGGCTAGAGATTTAGAGCCGCACTGGGCTGGGAGCACCAGGCGTCTTTCACAAGCAGAGGGTAATGGGCAAGAAGGAGTGTAGACCTGTATGAGGGACCCCAGGAAGGAAGGAGCCGTTCTTGTTTGTGTTTTGTAAGCCAGAAGAAAAGCTTTGAATCTGATTCCCCCGTTGAAAAACTCAAATGACGTCTGTAGACGCAACCAACGGCCTTCAATGAGTTGAACTATAAAACCTGTAAGAGCTGTTCAGACTCTCTGCAGATATAGAAACTACATACATAAAAACAATATAAAATGAGAACCAGACAACTTTAAATCTGTTTGTTTTTGAGGAAATATAAACATCTAAGATCTGATCTCTGAACAGATTCCTGTGAGGGAGACTCGTACTTCACTGAGATGACTGAAGATGATCTGGACTTTGCCGGGTAAGCTCAACAGTTAATGCTCAGATTTCAAAGCTTCTTTGTTGATCACTGATCAAGAGATGGATGGATTGAATCTCTGTGTTTCTGTCTGTGTCTCCATCAGAAATGTGAAAAGTAAAAAAGGCAAGAAGAAGAAGCAGCAGGACTTGGACTCTGATTCTGACGACTCAGACATGGATGACCTGGACGATGAGGAGGTGTCTCTGGGCAGCATGGACGAGGAAGACTTTGGAGACGAGCTGGAGGACGATGGAGGGATGTTCATGGATCCCGAAGGAGGTGGAGACGATGATGATGATGATGAAGGTAGGAAAAAACAGCTGAGTTGAGAATATATAGACAAATTTTTCATCATTTTTCTTTTAAATTTCTTATCCTTTAAGAATTTATCTCTAGATCATATTAATTTTCGTATTCATGAGTGCCAATGTGTTGATGAAACAGTAGAAAACTCTGAGTGAATATTAATTTTTAAGCTTGATGACATCAGATCAGTCTGCTTTAAATGCATCGTCTCATCTCCCTCTTTCTTGTTTTTTATTTCAGTTCCTGAGCTTGAAGACGACGATGCTGCATTTGATGGTGAGCCCATGTCTATATTTAATCCACAGCAAATCACAAAATGTGCTTTCAAACACCCATCAGAAACTTTAAGGAGAAAGTTATTAATACGAAAAAACTTGTAGATAGTGATGAACATGTTTTTTCTCTCTGTAGATTCAGAAGAAGAGATGGAAGCTCCAGAAATCTCTCCTCGTTTAAAAAAAGGAAAAAGAAAATCCACCGAGGAGCTTGACTTCTCTGGCTCCTCAGGTTTGTTTTCTGGATCTTGCTTTTTACTGATTGACTTCCTTAGAGCATTTAACTCATTTCAAGAAAACTCACAGCAGATTTAAGTCTAAGCTTTTCATTAACTAGTTGTAAAGTTATTAAAGTCATGGTTGCTCCTTCAGGTTCCAAACAGGCGAAGAAGAAGAAGGGGAAGAAAGACTCTGCCATGTTTGCATCTGCTGATGAGGTGAGGGCGTGGTTTTTGTGACAGAACATCAGAACGTTTGGAAGTTAAGGGGGTGGATTTTATATCCTTAAAATACTTTGTTTCATGGGTTTCATTGTTTTTCAGTTTGGCTCTCTGCTGGACGAAAACGCCGGCTCCAAGTTTGACAACATCGGACTGAACGCCATGGCCAACAAAGACAAAGCAGGTAAGCAACCAGCACACCTTGAACTTCCAACCTTAACTTTTCTGTCTGAAGTTCGCATTTTCATCTTTTTGTTTTCTTTTCTGTAATAATAATGACTTGTGTAGATACATGTGTTAATAACTTCTCCACGGAGAAAAACAGTCAGGACAATGAGAATCAGCTTCAAACAGAAAGAAATCAGACTTTATGAACTGAAACAAAACCTTTGTGCTCAAATCATCAGATCCATAAAACCAGAGGCATCAGTGGTTAAAGTTTCGTCTTCCTCTCACTCCTCCTCCTCTTTATCTCTGCAGGTCTGAAGCAGCTGAAGTGGGAGGCTCAGCGTGACGACTGGATCCACGGCCGAGACGCCAAAACGCTGCGCAAGAAGAAGGCGATGTTCAACAAGAGGAAGTCGTTTGGCCGAGCGCGAGTGGGAGGAAAGATGCTCGGAAACAAGAAGAGGAAGAAGTAACAGCTGCTCTGTGTGACGTTGATGTGGAGTTAAAGGACTGACAGCTTCACTCCTGTTTGGGCCCCCAGGCTTCCTCATCTCTCTCTCGGATCCCATAGATCCCCGACCACTCATTGGACTGGTAATAAACTGAGGAGAGAGAAGCTGGGGTTTAGATCCACAATGAAACACGCTGCTGGTTGACTTTTCCCTGGAGCAGCTGTTTGTTGTTTTTTTTTTTGTTTTTTTTTGTAAAGTTAAAGACTTTGTTTTCCAGGGGATTGTTTTCATATGTTTATGATACATTTATTAAAAGTTTCATATAAAAACAGACATTCTTGTATCTTAAACAATGTACAAAGTTCATAAAACAAATTAAAACCATGGATGTTTTTTGATACTGTGTGATTTATTTTTTAGATATTCTATAGCCTGAAGAAAAACAAATCTTGATTTGCTGTTAATCTTTTTTGGTTAGTTCCTTTAAAATTATTTTACTAAAATTTTAAGGCGCTGAAAGTTAATACACAACATCTTAAGTTTTAAAATGACTTTGTTATTATATCATCATAAAAGTTATAAAATATGTAAATCTCTCATTAGAATCTAATATGCTTCAAAGCACCAAGATTTCAAAAAGTGTTCAGCTCCATTTCAAAATAAAAGCATATTTTTTTGTGTAGTAATGCTTAGCGCAAAGAAAAAAAACATTTAGGCAGGAGTAAAGCATAGAGAAAGTTGAGCTGCCAGCATTCAAACATTCGAGAATCAACTCAAGAATTGAAAGCAGGTTTCAGGAGTTTTGTGCTTGAGTAAAAACATTTTTGTGTCAGCACTTATTTCTAAATTGATTTTTTTAAACAATGTGAATTTTGATTACAAAGAACACTAACACTTTTACATTTTTAAAATAGCCTAAGTGTCCACAAGGTTTCAGAGAGTTTAACATTTAAAGACATCAATACAAAATGTTGTAATCAAAGTCTGACTATGAACAACACTTTGTTAATATCTGCTCACCTTCCAGTATAGATGGAAACTTCCTGTTCATGGTGCCCCTGAAATCTTTAGGTAAAAGTGAACAAGACAGGTGTTAAGAGCATTTACCGCTTTTGTCGGACAGAGAATAATGATACTCAGTATTTATTTGATACCTTGGCTGCTGTTCATCATCTGGAACAGACCATACGCCCCAAAGACACCCAGTATCTCCAGGGCGATCAATCCTTTCATCACCCTTACTGCCAGAGGATTTTTAAGTTTAGAAAACATCTGGAGTGAAATCAGAGAAAATACAGACAAGATAAGATCCACTTTATTAATCATGAAGGAAAATGTTATGATGGTAAAAAATACTAACTGGTAGTAAACAACCAATGAAATACATTATTGCATTAGATAACAATCAACAAATTTTTATAATTACAACATAACTAAAAAAAACTATAAGACATTGGATTGTGATATCACCAATAACAATAGGAGATGAGTTTTCGGTGTGATCTACTGCAACACACTGTTCCCCACAGTAGTCACTGATATAGCTATAGATATAAGGTGTGTCAGCGTAAGAACTCTGACAAGGAGGAGGAGAGATGAATGAGGACAGAATGTACTCTTTACCTTGTTTAACCTCACCTTTGACAGAGATGTTTACTTGAATGTAAATTACGCCAATAAACATGATCATTTTTAACTGGACCCCATAACTGTGCAAACTGATAATTCAATTCAATAAAATCACCTTTGTATCAATATTTGTATCAGCTGGTTTGTGCCCTTAAATGGTACCTGAGTACCTTCCTGTATAAATCTTGTGATTCATATGCAGGCATTTGGCATTCTTCCACTTAAGTACTATCATATAATATTTGTCTTCTGACTGATCAATCATTACTGAGTGGTTATACTTCATTTTTTCATATACCAGGTTTCATGTCCTCATTTAACCTGACAGCCCCACCTGTTATTGGACACCTACTTTTAGATCTTTCTGTTCCTATAGGTCACTTCAGGACGTTGTCATTTTTCACATCGGTTTGATTAAAGCCACAAAACTCGCATTTTTCATTACTATTGTTAAATACATGTGTAAATTATCTATTGAATAATGAATTAACCGTGTTTTACACAGAAAACTGAGCAAAACTAAGGAATGCGGTGTGTAAACGTTAATATAATCATGTGGAAAATAACGCAAATGCATTTATTTAGCAATTGGAAATCATCCGGCACCATTTCTGTTAAATTGAAAAACTGGTGTCATAAATAGTGAGTTTTTAAATGACTCTGAATGACTTCAATCAATACCAAATCATTGTTTTCAGAATATGACACGACAAACATCAAAGCATGCTACCGTTTGAATTAACAGTTGTATGTGTTATTCAAGTCCTCAGATGGTTTAAATGTACTTACATTCAGACTTCAGAGAAAAAAACACTGAGCGTTCAAAAATATCTCAAAGGTTTTGGAGGAAAATTGGCTAAATAACTCCGATATGCTCCGCCCTTGTGCTGTCATCAGCATGTACGGCTAACAGGCTAATCTCGACCGCCTACAAAGTACGGAAGCCCGGCAGGAAATGATAACGCGAAATGCGGTTTCAAAAGGCAGCTATTAAACAAGGACTGACAGTCACTCACATAATGAATAATTCTTGTGGTGATAATAAAAATGAAAATGTTTAAATTCATTCATCTTTTTCCTTGTTTGGGTCATTCAAATATAAAAAGGTGAAAAAACGAGGCGGACGCAAAAGTTTTATTTCACTAAGCTGTAGTTACAGAACATCACCAGCAGATGTCAGTGCAGGAGCATCCGGCAATAAACCGCAGCAATAGGATCGCAGCTCCTGTTGTGTCACGTAAGAAAGAAATAGAAATGGGTAATGTAGCTTCAACTCCCAAACTTACAAACAGAAAACTCAATGGTGATATTTTTCAAGGAGTTCTCACTTTATTAAAGAAATATTCACTTCTGAAAACAAACCCACATTCATAAACAAACTCACCTGAAAAGGGAAAAAAAGACTTCCTGGTCATTAAGTGACAACAATTTACAAAAATTTAATCACGAAAATTATGATGCTCATATGTGAAACCTGAATTAATACAAAAATAAAACAAAATTAAAGAAAACTGACCAACAAATGAAAGACAACACTTTGAACCTCTATGCATCTCGAAAAAAATCTTAAGGCTTGACAGAAGAAGTGATCAAAAAACATCTGCAGGAACAAGTTTAATAAAGCTTTAAAACTAATAAATAAACAGCCACTTTGGAGAGGAATCACCAGCCTGGATAGATTTATTTTTCAGAAAAGTAATTACCTTCATGTAGACTCAGAAGTCTCCCAGGTGAGATCACACCTGTTGGAAGTGGGACTCTTTTAAGACTCCAAGAGAGGATCTGCTGCAGCTGCACAAGTTCAAACTTTCCAATTATATTTGCTCACCAGAGACTCAAACTGCAGCTTACAACAGACCCATGAAGTTAGAGAGAGGGACATTAATGTGGGTTTGGTTTTAGAGGTTCATATTTCCTTAATAAAGTAGGAAATCACTGGAAAATAAAACCAGTACCTGTGAGCTTTGTCTGTAAATTTGGGGATTAAAAACTACATTACCCATGAATCCCAGCAGCCATAAGGAACTGACTGGCCACAATACAAGTCTATTAATGTTAAAATCTGAATTTTGAAGCACCCAAAAAATAATTGTAGAAAATATAGAAGATGTTTTTTAAAATAAAAAATCACAAACACGGTTTGATTTTTTGCCAAGTGAAGGTGATGTTTACATTAGATAGTAAATGACAAGAAAAGTACCTGCATCTGACTACGTGTTTGTCTTTTCTGATTTCAAAAAATCAAATTATACTTTACAGTATGTTAAAATGAAATGAATTATGGTATGTCTTGTTTCTAATCACAATCAAGTCCTTATTTCTAGCTCATCATGTCTTTAAATATAATTTGATTCCTGACAGGGTGAGCAAAACTCAATGTTTTGTCCAATCAGAAGCAAGTATTCAGGAAACACTATAATGTACTAATGAAATATATGACCATAGACGAGACAAACACACTCAGAAAGATTTTAAGGTAAGGACTGAACCTCTTCTCTTTCAGACCTCTGGTAGGACCAAACAATAGTTAAAGATATCTTGTTAATTCATTCAGAACATGTACATAGCTAAAAAGCAACCTCGGATAAAACAACAAATTCTTTTGAAACAGTCAATAACCTGTTTAATTGGCAGATTTGACTTCGTGGCAGAAGTTTTTCCTCCTTTAGACAACATGAAAACAGTCCTCAGCCCGTTTTTTCCACTTTGACCGTCTTTGAGAGCAGCGCAGGCTAACAAAGAGTGAAAATATTTTGTTTGTTTGACGCCCTCACAGAGAGGACACACTGTGTGCAGAGAGCACGGTGGTCCTGCAGCATCTCTTGTTCCTCCACCTCAGCTCTGTGTACTGTCTGTCCTTCTGTCTTTTCAGACTCATCACCAGGTAAACATCCTGCGCAGAGCACACACAGTAAAAACTGCTGCAGGGGCAGGAGAGAAGGGGGAGGAGGAGGAGGAAGATCTCACACAGGAGTAAAACATGGAGAGAGGAGTCCTAAAACTATGTAGTAATATATCATCGGCATGCAGGAGGATAAGGAAGGCTGAACTGCAAAATAACCTAAGCGTGAAGGAAGACATGGCAGACTGACTCAAATAATGTGCAAAATCATGTGATTAAAACTTCCAAACAGCTTCAGATTAACCTTGTGTAAGAATCTTGTCTCACCCTGTAAGTGTGCAGCTTTCATAGTCCCTCCCCTCACCTCCTTCATAGGTCTGGGATCTGAAACACTTTTAAGCAAAACATAAACAGTAAGTTAGGAAAATATACTGTCAGCTTTCTAAAAACTTAAAGGTATTAACAATAACAACAGCATGGTATTGGTATTTTTAGATTTTCCTAAACATATTTAGAGGTTGTTCTCTATCCTTTACCACTATAGGGACACTACAGTACACTTAAAGTAGTTTCACTTAGAATATTTTTACAGGATGGTATCATCCCTCATAGTTTTTTTTATTCTTCTTATTTATTTATTTATTTATTATATTTTTTCAGCATAAATGTTTTTATAGTATAGCCCTGACAGTTTTGCCTCCAGATTTTATTTAGTCTTTTTTTTCTTAAGATATAGAAGTATCAGTAGGTCTGACTGTGGTTGTTTCTTTACAGTGTGGGATAAATTAGGAACTATGGTCCCTCCGGTTTTACAGTACACTGTTTTTAAAGCAGCCAACAGTATCTACTGTAACCTGTCACATGATAGATTTGTCAGGTGAAGTGTTCCTACTTTATGCTCGAGCTCATTTAATAGAATATTTAAACAGAGCTCGAGGAGGGATGAATGGAGACATCTGATTGGTTCCTGGCCCCTCCCAGTAGCAGCTCGTGCGCAGGTGTCACAGCCCGTCGCTCGGTCCCGGGCTCAGTCCCAGTTCTTTCAGCTTCAAGGAGACACCTGAGAGTTACCAGTGAGTCACCTGTTTGGAGCCCCTCCTGGCGCTGTTTGGATGACTTACCGGGGGAGCGTGCACGATGCTGAGTGCCGTTAAGATGGAGGGACACGAGCACGCGGATTGGAGCGGCGGAGGATACTACGGAGAGCCCGAGGTTCGTGCGCCCTATAACGGCTCCAGACTGAACTGAGCCCCGCTGATTACCGGACGGGATATCAGTCTTTACGGATTATTAATTTACTGATCAGAGATTATAAAAGAGAAGATAATGAACAGATATGACCAGATATTTTCATTAATTCAGATTATTATTATTATTTTTAAATCCACTTATAG
Source organism: Halichoeres trimaculatus (assembly GCF_033239565.1). Classification (NCBI taxonomy): domain Eukaryota; kingdom Metazoa; phylum Chordata; class Actinopteri; order Labriformes; family Labridae; genus Halichoeres; species Halichoeres trimaculatus. The sequence goes on along the minus strand of NW_027437191.1, from coordinate 26,098,930 downwards.
CCTAGGCCTATTCCTTCTCTAAATCCACATTTTCATACTAGGAAGATTTGCATTTTCAGTGTTCGTTTGTTGTATATATAGCCTAATACTTGATAAGTAAAGTATCATTATAATCATTTTTTGCACTCAAAGTCTTCTTCGCTGTGCATTGATATTCATAGATATAGGCCTAATGAAGTTTTTAAATATGAACTATACAAGGAAAAATAAATAAATTAAAAAGAAGAATGTTTGATAAATCCCCAACCTTTTATTTTGCTTTGAAATGTTTTATTTTGGCCTCTTTCAAAGCGGAAACGATTAAAACTCAAATATCCGGAAACAAAGGACGGTGAATTAAATTATGCTTAATGATGTGTAATGATGTTAAAATGAGATCTCATTTTCACATCACAATTCAAAAGTTATCAAATTAAAGATCAGGCCTATTTGGTCTGTGTTTTCTCGTGTTTATTGACTCCTGTGATAAATTAACTTACAAACCGTGTTTATAAGCATAATAATCAGGCTAAATATTAGAGCAATGCTGACAGAAAGAGAAAAACATGATTCAGCTAACATTATTTTTATTGTTGTTACATTTATAATAACGGTATTTATTCTGGTAGTATCATTTGGGGGAAACGTTGCGTGGAAGAAAGTCAATTTTTCTTATAGTGTTTATGAGTCCAGTATTTATTCCCTCACATCATTTAACACAAGGCCCTCATGAAGAAAAGCAGAAACTCAACGATGCTGCACGTATAAGAAATTAAAGAAAATATTCTGTATGTTTTTGTTAATCTCGTTTTGTCGCGAAAATAGACTATATAAAAATAAACCACTGAATTTAAATGTGACCTGCTGGAGGAAGACATAACCTACTCTTCATCACTCTGATATAAAAAGGCCTCAACGTTTAATCTCTCATAGATATAAAAGAATGAGCCGGTGGGGAAGTATTGTAGGTGTCAGAAACTATTAAATTGTTTTAAAATAGGCCCATTTCATTTTAAAGAAAACCTGATGGTTGCTGTGTCCTCGGTTGGAGTTTCTTCTTTAAGGCTGGATTAAATCAGATTACACCCAATCAGTGCTCGATCCATAAAAAACAATACATTATTTTATTTAAGCAGATCTGTGAAATTAAGTGAGGCATGCGTTTTTTTTCATTGGTACCAAAAGTCTGAGGTACAGCTAAGGAAACAGGTTAAAAACAGGTTGAAATTTCAGAAGATAAAAAGGAAGCTAGCCAGTAATCGTTACGAATAAATTACAAGACTTAATTTCAGCATCAATGTTCAGTTTTTTATATATTAAAGACCGTATTAAAGCCTAAAAACGAAACTTAAATATTACATTTTACAACTCCTTTTTTTCATCACTTATAATTGTCAACTAGCCTATCTTTGAGCTGCTACTGAAAAAATCACCTATGAGGATTTTTATATTTTTTGAAGGATGATTTGGATAAAACCAATCGAACTCATCAATAATTCATCGATAAAAGAAGTTCGTTTTATGAAACTAAAATGTAAATCAGTAAAAAATTTGGGGGTGTTTAATTTAAAAAAAAAAAAAACAGCCAACAATGGTGCTTATGTTTTGTCTGTTTATGATAGACTTTGATGTTTTCGTAGATTTTGCAGCTTTATTAACATTTTAAATGTTTAGTTTAGATTTTCTCAGCTTTTTTTCTTTTAAATCTTCATCAAGAGTCTTTTTTGACGGATTAATATCAGTCTGTGTTCGTTGTATTTACTCTCACCTGTGCTCGCCTGCCTTTCAGTGTTACCCCTCTGTGAACAACCTGAGCTCAGGCCTGAACTCAATGAGCAGCTACATGAACGCGCCTGGCCTGACCAGCACGGGACACATGAACGCGCACTACATCAGCCCCTCCGGGGTCAACCATTCCTCGATACCGGTGTCTCAGAACCCAGGGGCTGGGGCTGGACCAGGGATGACCGGCCTGGTGAGTCCCCTCAGCCCGCCCCCGTACGGGAGTGTCCCGGTTCTGAACCAGGTTTACGGACCCAGAGAGTCCAAACCCCCGTATCGGAGGAGCTATACGCACGCCAAGCCCCCGTACTCTTACATCTCTCTGATCACTATGGCGATCCAGCAGTCCGGGACTAAGATGCTGACACTGAACGAGATCTACCAGTGGATCATGGATCTGTTCCCGTTTTACCGGCAGAACCAGCAGCGGTGGCAGAACTCCATCCGGCACTCTCTCTCCTTCAACGACTGCTTCATCAAGGTGCCCCGCTTACCGGACAAACCGGGGAAAGGCTCCTTCTGGGCCCTCCACCCCGACTCCGGGAACATGTTTGAGAACGGCTGCTACCTCCGGAGGCAGAAGCGCTTCAAGACGAAGAGCGGGACCGGAGGCCTGGAGGCTGCAGGCAAACCGGGATCAGAGGGCGGCTCTGTGACCTCCAGCAGCACCGGGTCAGAGTCCCCTCACTCCTCCTCCTCCTCTTCCTCCTCTCCGCCCTCCTCTGAGGTGAAACCAGCCAAACTGTGCCCCCCCAGCCCCGTGCGCGCGCCGTCCCCTCAGCACCTGTTCCCCCACCACCACCCTCTGCTCCTGCACGAGCCTGCACACCTGAAACCGGACCACTACCACCCCCACTCCCACCCCCACCACCAGTACTCCTTCAGCCACCCGTTCTCCATCAACAACCTCATGTCAGACCCGGTGGGTCAGTACGGGGGGTACGGCTGTCCGGTGTCCGGGGCTCTAGTGACGGCCAGGAACGGCCTGGATCCGGGTCACAGCGACGCCAGCTACTACCGAGGAGTGTACAGCAGATCCATCATGAACTCTTGAAGGGGAACACTTCACTTTTTACAGTGTGGAGTTTTAAATGTTCTTTAAACTAATCATCTGTTCTTCTGTGTTTGAAACATAAAAACCTTTTTACACAAACTCCCTTTATGTTTCATTTCTCCACAAAGCAAAAATGTTTTCATGCAACATAAGCTTAAAGTAATATTATAGAGATTAAAAGACCTGAATCTCTATAATATAAGATGATAATTTAAGCAGGTAGGACACGTGTCACCTGATAATTAATAGTATTTAGCACATATAAAATTTGATGCTAGAACATTTTTCTCCCCACTAGTGTAAAAAAAGCCTAATGAATAGATTATAGCTGTATCTCTCATGCAGCAGCTGTTCGTATAAGTCACTTACTGGATATTATGAGCATAGTAAAAGACTGGCATAGAGATAAACAAGCATTATTTTTGCAATAAACATGCTACACCCCAGCTCTCTCATCAATCCCACATTAGAAGAATACTGCTGAGAAAATCAGAGCATAACCCTGTTTGAGAGCACCAACAGTGACAGAGACAGAACTGGGAGTGAGACTTTTTACAGGGTGTCCATGAGTCATACACATATTCATTCTAACATGTGTTATATTGTAATTAATCATTTTTCAGCTTCAATTCTAATTTGAACAAGTGGCAACTTTTCGATTAGCTGGACCTCTTAAAGACTTAAAAAGATATGATCTTTGTCCAAAGGGATTGTTTAAAGCAGGGGTTCCCAAACTTAACAAAATCTTAACAAACCATGAGCAGAGACCTTTGCAGCATTTAAAAGTACATTAGCCTTTCCTTAGTCTGACCAAAAGCTGAGTTCAGCATTTCCAAAGCTCTACACCAGGGACCTGTTGGTGAGGTCACAGACACTCTGTCCATGTTTCACTAAGTCTATGGCATTTATGTACAACATGCAGCACTGTGCGTTCAGAGATCCTATACCTCACATTTGAATAGGTCTTGCAAAGTCAGTCCAGACTTGGAGGGTCAAAAGTCTGAAGTCAAGCAGTCACCCTCCTCAAAAATACCCAAGCAATGGGACCCAGACCTGGACTTTAATTTGTCCTGGGTGAGTGAGATCCGGACTCATGAGAGTCTTGAGATTTCCAGGGGCCCCTCTGAACATCTAAAAAGTCCAAGTTACCCGAGTGGAGGGTAGAAAAGAAGAAGGTGAGAGGTAAGTAAACAGTCTTTATCACAGTGACATTGAATGTAGGTACTCGACAACAGCAAGAGTCAGACACACTGCTGTCAGTGTCAGCTGAGGATGATAATGCAGTACGCTTAGAGATGAAGCGGAGAGGGGCATGTGATGCTTTTCATCACACAGATGTGAGCAGTCAGTGCATAAATGGTAAACTATGCTGAATGATAACTAATATTCTCATCAATTAGAGTGAAAGCGTTGCAATGTTTTACTTGTTACATAATCCTTCAGGAGGATTTACTCAAATTCACACTTTTTAAGTTGATGATTAACATTGATATTCCAAAAAATATTTATTTATTTTCTTGGAGGTGGGGAATTAACTGGGCAGGTCAGTCATATAAACATAGTTATACAACTAGTAACTTAAGCTGTTCACATTTGTAACATATTTCAAAACCAGGACACAGCAGCCTAAATTACATATTCATCTTTTTTCAAAATTGAACTAAAATACAAAACTTGTGGAAATGCATTTAGTTGTGTTATGTTACTGAAGATTGACACGAGAGGTGGATGATACTGGCAATTTTGGTATTGATCCGATACCAAGTAAATACAGGGCCAGTATTGCCGATACCGATACTGATACCGATACTGATACTGATACAAATACTGATACCAATACTGATACTTTTTAATATTTAAGGTTGATGTATCATCAAACTGCTGACCTTTAGGTGTTTTTGTGATTTTTTTCTTTTGACTATGTTGTTAAAACCTAGGACATAATTTGGTTAAAGTTTAAAGTTTGTTGGACTGTAAAAGACTATAGTGTCATGATAAACATTATGTTCAGAAACAGTGTCAAAACAAATGTGTGGAATTCTTTGCTTAAGCAAATAAAGAACAAAAAATTCTCACTTTACGGTCAAATTAAAACAAAATTGTTTTTAAGGTACAGAGTTGAAGAGTACAAAATTAAACTAGAGTATCGATCTTTTAACTCTGGTATAATTCGATATCAATACCAACGTTGGTATCGATATTATAGACATTTGAAACCCACCTCTAAATAACACTGTCTTATGCCTTAAATGTCAGAATGAGACATTAATGCACCAAGGGGAGAGCAGTCTAGCTCTGAGGGTGATTAAGTACAAGGATGTGGAGGGCCCCGATGACTAGGTTTGACTTGGGCCCCTAACAAGTGAATACACCCCTCAGACTGAAGCAAACTGACACGAGTCAAGACATCAGCACCTTAACCAACTGGAGCCTTCAGGGTTGAATGTTCCCATCAGTGTGAACATCATAAAGCTCCAGTAACAAACTACAGCCTGATTAAGGACATAAATACATGGTTTTCTGGTGAAAATTCAGTCTCAAAGCTGATCACTTCTTATAAAATAGAAGCAGAGAGCGCCTGTGAGGTGAGAGGAGGTTGTTCAGCCTCCCCTCCTCCTCCTCCTCCTCCTCCTCCTCCTCCTCCTCGCTCAGTCGCTCTGTTTGTTTTAGAAAGCAATCAGCCTGTTATGAATAATAATGACCTTTTTCTGTCCACCATAATGGGAGGGCTGCATGCAGAGAGACTCCAGGTCAGAGCTAAGCCAGCCAAGGTGTGTTTGGACAAGCAGCATTTACCACACATACACACACTTGCATACATATGAGGATGTCCTATCTTAAGCTGTGTGTGCACCATTATTCCTGCAGCGGTGTGCAAACCCTTCAGGAGGAACATGCTGGGTCTCTGGATACAGAGCTCGAGTATCAGCCTGAAATATGTGTTTATCTGCATCTCAGAGTGACCACATATCATCGTCACAATGCAGCACGGTAAACACGGTAAGACTACTCACATCAGCACCCTCTTATAAAAAGATTCCTTCCTTCTTTCCTTCACGATACATCACATTATCATTTTTTGAATTCATTCACAGGCTATAGCTTATGCTAAACATGTTGCTATTAGCATGCTAACAGGCTTACATGTTGTGGTGTATTCTCATTCTTACCTTGCTAACAGGATTACAGCTGAACACACACTGAAGGAATCTTAGCGTCCAAAATTTTTGCTAGAATTTGGGCCTCATGAGAGCTAAAAGAACAACTTTCTGGCACTGCAACTAAAGTCTTACGAGCTCCTTTGAGCAGTTTTTTACTCATGTTGAGTGGTATCCATCTGAAAAGGCTGATTATTCATTTTTCTTGTTTTATCTGGAACAAATTCCATCAAACATAATCTTGAAAAAAAAGAGAAAACATCTCCATCTCACGAACAAAAGGCAGTTACTTCTTGTTGGATTGTCTTGAAATGGATCAGTGCCCAAGAAAGAGACTGAAGGGAAAAACATGTTAGGCCCACAGGATCTTGCAAGAATCTTGAAAAATCTAGCCATCTTTTTAATGAGAAATCACAAATTATTTCTTGGGATGCAAAAAAAAAACAAAAAACAGATTTTTGGATTTTGGATTTTGCGCAAGTTTATCTAAATCAAGCACAAGTTTCCCAGTGTCTTTCAAAAGTGTCTTTCATGTAAGATCAAATATAGAATAAAATAAGATTATCAGCACCAGTGTAAGTTATTTCTGAATGCCACTTTATAGCCTCCTCATAGCTTCCCAACTGGGTCGAGCAAGATTGGATTGATTTACGGCACCTCGAAGTCTCTATGACAACACCACGCCGGCTGACGAAGTCTAGAAGTGGGAATAGAAATTTAGTTTTCTCCGCTTTCTCTGAGGCCACAAGCCGAAACGCGTTGGTCAAATAAAGTTGTTTCCAAAACTACAAGTGTTGCTGGAGCTTTTTTGACCTCTTCAAGACTCTTTCTCTCCAAGCACTTTGGAAGTTGGTGAAGTTGTGCCAGGACTTTTTGACGTTTTTCTCTGCTTGAAAATTATTTCCGTGATTAATTTCTTAGCGATGGTGGACACAGGAGCCTAACTGTCAGACAGAAAAAGGACAGAAGAGCTAAAGAAAGCTTAACAGGAGAGTGATACAGCTCGAGCTAAAGGCTAACACAGGAACTAAACTGTTTGTGCTAATGTTCATTCCAACCCACAGTCAGCAGTTATTCTGCAGTGGTCTGTTCAAACTTGAGAGTCTATCAATAAAATAAAGAGTGAGGTAACATTAGCACTGCTCAGTAGATGACTGGCTTGTTGACATGTTAGCCTATGGATACGTCGTAGCACTGGGCTACTATTAGCGCTGCATAAAGCTGGCTACTGATCTACTGTTCAACTTTAAATTTGCTTGCTGTCATGCTTCAAACAACAGTGCTACATAACTGTACTGATTAATACCTTAACTTGTCACGTTGTAGCCGGTAAAAGTTGTCTCAAGCATAGAAAATCAGCCCCAAAACAAACACGTTTGGTTAAAAGTCACATTTTCACAACAGTGTGTGTGAGACTCCAGGCCAGAAGGTGGCAAGCCAGCCACGTGAAAACAGATCCCCCTCATAGCGTCTTTAAATCTCAAAAATTTCCTTTGGATCTTACCAGAAAACAAAACAAACTGAACAAGATCCTTTAGGAGTTCTTCTTGATTTAAAAGTGTCTCTGGATCTTACAGAATATCCACAGGATCTTGACAAAGATTCCGGCTGTACAATAACTGACCAGCTTCACACAGATGTTTTTTCTAATCATTCAAAAGTTTTTTTTGTGCCATCACAAAAAATACTTGATCTTGCTTGACTAGATCAGCAACTTTCAAAAGTTTCTGAACATCTTGCAAAGTTTTCCAGGCAAAAAAATCACCAGGATCCTGCTGGAGTTTTTCTGTGTTTTGCAAAAGTATCTCACCAACTTTTCCCTGAATCCTGCAATAGTTGCTCAGATTTTGCAAGAATTTTTCAAGATCATGCCAAAGTCTCCCAGGGTCTACAAAAATCAACCTGGTTTTTGCATGGATTTATCTTCCACAAATCGAGCAGTTTGCAGAATTTCCTTGTGTGATCACAGAAAGTTTCTCTCGATTATGAAAAAGTACATCTTGCTATTGCAAAATCTTGTCTTCCTGAGCTTGCAAAAGTTTCTCTTTATCTTAAAGTTTCCAGGCTCTACAAAAAAATACAAGGATCATTTAAGAGTTTCTCAAGATCATGCTTAAGTTTTCCAGGCTTTAGAAAGGTTGTCCTGGTTTTTGAAAGAGGTTAGCTGTGCAAAAGTTTCTCTGGATCTGACAAAATTTGACCAGGATCTTAAGAACGTTTCTCTTGATTGTGCAAGATTTCACTGCAAGATCATGAAGACTATCTCAAGGTCATAGAAATGTTTTCAAGTTCTACAAAAGATATTGCAAAACTTTTCTAGAGTATTAAGATATTTCATGGAGCTTTCAAAAGTTTCAGAAGATCATGAAAGTTTCTTTGGATCTTGCACAATCCCGTCATGATCTTCATTAAAGTTTCACAGAATGTTTCAAACATTTATTGGTTTTCTGTTCCCTCCAGGTTGATTTGGGGGCTCACTCTCAGATTAAACGGAGGATTGTTGGATTAAAAACTAACTCTCGGTACAGATTTACAACAAAAACTCGATCAGCAGAAAGAGAAAGACTCTCTTCACATTGCAGGAGCTTCAAGAAACACAAGAAACATACTCTTGGCTTCTTTTCAGCCCAGACGTGTTCCTGTGCAGAAATCCGTCTCTCCTCTGCGGCTGCTGTCAGGCCGTGTGTTCTCTGAGTAAACCTCCACAGACTGATGACTGTCTTCATATTTACACGCAGCTTTATCAGAGCGTGATTGGTTTCAGACGATTGAGGGAGAAAGGAACACTGCTGACAGGGAGAAAACTAGCAGACAGGTCTGACACAAAAGGACAGGAGCTGTTTGTAATTGGTTTACACATCAGAATCAAGATTTCAGTCCATCACTTGACTTCAATATTAAAATCTGATCTAAATCTTCATCTCTGATCTGAGTGAAGACAGATTTTTGCACCTTAAAGCAGGACAGCGGTGTGCTGTCTCTGTGCTGCAGATACTTAAAGAGACATCTTATATAAACAGCAGTTTCCATTCATGGAGATGTACAATGACGCTTTCTGAAGGTGAAAAGAGCTTAAGCGTCACTCTGGATGCCTTTCAGACCTCCAGCGCGGCCACCCAGAGAGCTCTGAGTCTGGGTTTGTTTTTTGGGAGGGGATAAAAATTTGGAGGGGCAACGGTCAACTACATCTAAACGTCAGTTATTGGCCTGAGTGTTGACTTCATTCTGAGGGTGGAAACGCTGGATGAGGGCTGAATATCAGGATGAATTTACGGCTGATCTAAAGCTCCACGTGGAGAGTCAAACTCAGCCAACGGCCTTGAAGCGAAGCAGCCAAATAAAACAAACCCAAGCGGTCACCTGATGGTACAGTTTGACAGAGAAAAGGATCTAAAGGACATGAAACCAGTTATCTGTAGTGGGGACTATTAGCTGGCAGACTGGCCCCTAAAACAAAAAGAGGCCTGAGACGGCGCCTTGATTCATGGGAACGCCTCGCCTCTGCTTTTGTGGTCGCTCCTCCACTGAGCAAATACTCCAAACTGTTCATTCCCCGCCGTCCCTTTCTCTCCGCCGCACATTGTTTGAGCCCTCGCATTTCTTTCAGGCCGGGGGGAAGATTGCTCTCAGAGCCACTGAGCAAACAGAGCCCAAAGAAGCCTGCCATCTTTGCTCTGTTCCCAGGAGAACTCGCCTTTTTTATTTTTTTATTTGAGCTCCAAGCTGTCGAGCTGAGCCCAGGGTTTGATGTCAGAAAGCTGAATTAATTGCTTTAAGCCAACAGGGCGGGCCACCCATCACCAAACGCTGCCTCAAATGTTTTACTGGAGATTATTAAAGCTTTCCAGATACACAAGGTGTACAAATATCAGGCAGGGGAGAGACACTCCGACTGTTTCCAGCCTTCATTTATGGCTTTGATTCATTTCAGGGAGATATCTGAAGCTCGCTTTAGGTCGATCACTTTTCAGGGATTATGTCCAAAGATTGTTTGAGTGTTCATCCTTGTCTTCCAGAGTCAGGTGTACAACAAATCGGCACAGTGTCCAAAACACTTGAGCTAGTTCACTGTAAATCTGACATCTCATGTAGAAGCATCTGGTAATATCTGAACGTGGGTATTTTCTACAAGTTCTGTGATTTATCTTGTTATCTAAATTTGGTATTGCTAAGTTGCATCAATCTATTTGGTGTCATTATGGGGAATAGTGATTACTATTGTATATTATTGTTGTATCATCACTATCATTACCTCCACCAAGGAGGTTTATGTGTTTGGGGGAGTTTGTCTGTTTGTCTGTGAACAACAAAACTCAAAAAGTGACAAAAGAATCTTGATGAAATTTTCAGAAAATGTTCAAAATGGGATAAGAAAGAAGTGGATACATTTTGGGGGTGATCCGGATCGCTGTCTGGATCAAGGATTTTTTAAAAGGGTTCTTTATCATTGTGAGATAGGGCCGTTTTCACCATATGTGTGTATAACGCCACAATAAATAGTCAGATTGCTTTGCAAAACAATACAAGACAAGGTCACCATAATTTCTGACAAATGTAAAAGTATGATCCAGATCCTGCCAATATTCTGGATACTAAGATCTGGAATATGAAATATGTACTGGATCATCATTATTTTCAACACTGTCAGGTAACAAATTATCGTACAAACCTGCAACGAACACCAAATTGTAGCAGACAGTCTGCTGAAAGGGAGTATAACATTAAAGTAGGACTTAAGTGTTGGTGACAATCACAATATGTTGGCGGAGGTCTGTGCTCTCTGAGTGCTTTTCTAGTTTTTATTTGTGGTATTGCTATTATTTGCTTACAGGATATGAAGTAGTCAGTTCTTCAGAAGGATCTTAGTTGTTTCGTGTTATGTGTGCATAGGTGGACATTACTGCAGTTGCACAAGCGCCCGGTGTGCCTTGAGCAGGACATAAATGCTGAGCTGATAACCCTGTTGCCTTTTGGCCGCAGAAAATAAAGACAAGCTAAAGACCAAGCTAAAGTCCATGAGACTGGAATCTACACACAAAACTGATGTCATGGTTTGGGTAGTTACTGAGATGCACCGCCACATTGGAAATACTGGAATGAAACATGATTGAAGTGAATGGTCTCATATGGTTTTGAGACACCTTGTCCCTGAACAAATGTCGAAAAACGCACAGAGCGCACTAAAACTCATTCAGTACTGACCAAATTATGTCAAAAGTACCGAGTACTGATTCATGTAAAATCAAAAGGTACCATATTTAGGTACCTAAATGCATCCTTGTGACTGTGAGGAAGTGGAAGAGTAGGCAATTTTACATGCTGGACATGAACACAGCATTCCAAGGTTATATACTGAAGAATGAATATGTTAAATTAAAAAAAGTATACTTTATTATAAAAAAAATTGATATTTTTTACCACATAAACACAAAAAAGTACCGTAAATTGGTACTGTCGAGTACCGGTACTGATTGCCAGGTACCGGGCATCTCTACAGTATCGTTCCAAATGAGAAGGGTACCCATCCCTACTTCTATGTCAGCATGAGTGCCATGTATTACCTCCACCAGAGTTCCCAAGAATCCTGGAGGTTAGCCACAATCTCCTCCATTCTTCAGACAATTATCCCCACCCGCTTTGCGATAATTTTTAGTACTTGATGGAAATGAGATGTTTTTCTTGACCCAACAGATAAGTCCAGCTTAACAAGTGGCAATAATTTGCCATTTTGTGCAACAATAGTCTTATGTTCCTGCAAGCTCAATTGTTTTAACCGTGCGTCCAACATGGCTGACTTCTAAGTTGATGACACCCCGTGAAAACACTCTATGGCCAAGTGTCCATCTCCTGCAGCCGGTAACACAAAAATATCTCTACCTGTAATTTCCATGGTGAGTCAAGCACCCAAAACACTGAGTACTACACTTCCCATGATGCAACACAAAGAGAAGGTGGTTTGAGGCCCTAACTAAGAGTAATTAAAGGCATTTAGATTTTCCGACTCCCCTGAGTACATGGGAAATGATGGCTCCAGCTCTGGTCAACAAACACTGTTGAAGAGGTCTTCTTCACTGAGGACAGAGTGGAGCCTCTGTGTGACTTACTGTTTACACTGAAACTGAGACTCACCGCAGACTAAGGAATGGCCAGGGGATGAACAAGCCAAAAAAATCACAACTGAACTCCAACAGAATCTGTATCAGGGCTAAGATGTACAAAAGTCACGTTGAAGACACGGTTTTTAACAGTTCAGCGGGGTCAAAAGGTCTGATGCTAGATAAACTAATAATCTATCAATATTCATATTCAAACAGAAGCAGAAAAAAAACAGGGCCTGATGGGTATTTTCCATCCTCATTGCACTGGTACATCAGGAAAGACTGTAGTCTGACTCCATGGAGGTGTAAAACTCCTGCAGGTGGATCATTATGCAATAAGCAGAGAGGATTCAGGATGTCACTGAGCATCTTCTCAGATATAACCTCCAAAATCTTCAAATCTTCAAAGGATCACAGACAGAAAGATCCATCCAGCTGTTTCCTTCAATTAAAGGAGAGCAGCCGCTTTGTGCTCAGATCCCCGTAGAGGTTATAAATCCTGCAGGTGACGTGTCAGAAAGTCTCTGCTGAGATAATTGGAAGGAGAGTATTTGGAGGATGAGGAGGAGCAGAAGAAGAGCTGAAGAGGACTGAAAAGCTGGCATGGTTGGCAAGATGCATTGGTCAGCTAACTCATGATGACTGCGCAAGAATGGCGAGGTTTGAAAAGACATTTAAAGGTTAAAAAGAAGGTAACTGAGAAGCTGATATTGATCTCTAAAAAGTTTACTGGGATCCTGTGAAATATTTTACAAACTGATTAAAGTTTATCAAGACCTCACCAGAGTCATAAGTCTTTCCAGATTTCTGAAAAGTTTCTAAGGATCATGTAGGTATTTCTCAGTCTTACAAAAGTTTCTCACTATCTTACGAACGTGTCCAGGATCATGCAAAGATTTATAGGGACATCAAAGAAATAGATCAACATCTTATGAAGGATCTTTGAAAATGATTCTCTCGATCAAAAAATGTCTTTTCCAAGATCTTTCAGAGGTTTCCTGATCCTCATTAAAAAATTCTTTAGATCCTGCAAAAATGTCCCGTGATCTCACAAACCTTTTTGAGGATCTCAAAAATGTTCAAAGATCTTCAGTCAAAGTCTCTCAGGTTCCTGTAAATGAATCAGGATGTAGCTAAAGTGTTCCCCACAAAAAAAGTTGTATGATATCTTTCAAGTGTTTCCCTGGATCTAAGAATCATACTGAAGCTGGACCCCTCAAGACCTAGCAAAAGGTTTTGGTTTCTCAGGACCTCGTAAATTTTACAAAAGTTTCCCACAACCCAAATCTTGTTAATACTATCTCTAGACCAAGGGTCCTCAACCTGTGGCTCTGGAGCCTCATGCAGCTCTTTGACTCCTTTGCAGTGGCTCCTTGAGCTTTCAAAATCATTACTGAGATAAAGAATTTTTAATTTTCTTCCAGAGGGTATTGATTATTAAAGACATTGACATTAATTAAGATCACACATTAACATTTTGTTGATTGAAGTATGCATCACATCTTACAATAAAGCATTCACATTTTTTCACAAGTTTTTTTAATTTTAACTTTTTGATAGGCCTATTTTAAATTTAGAAAAAAAAATCTTTTGAAATGTCACAAATTTTTGCAATTTTTTCAATTCATTTTTTTCAAAAAAGTGTAAAGTTTTACAATCTTTAATCTTTTGGGGACATGTAGCAGTTTTTTAAATTACGATGGGTTTTTTTTTTTCATTTTTTTTGAAAAATTATGCAATTTCTTGAAATTTCATGAGTCTGTAAAAGTTTCAGGAGATTATACTGAAAAAACTTTCGTTTCTTGTTTCGTTGTGGGCTCCGTCACGAATTGAAAGTTTATCTGACTCCTCTTTTTCATTGCTTACATCAAAACACGACACTTTTCAGGCTTCAATCAGAATTAAATCAAAGGGTGAAGTCTCCCTCTTCTGGTTATTTAAAAGACTGCATGAATAAAGCTCATTAGCTACATAGGCTAACGACAGGACAACAGTTTTTTCTGTCATAACTGAAAGTATCAATCTGATTTCCAGCAGGAGTTTTAAACGTGTTGGCATTAGAAAATAATCTTAAAGACTCGTTAAATGTGATCCTTCTTGCGTAAAGATAAGCTCCCTGCAGGGTTTAGTAAAGTCTGAGTTGTGGTTTCTTTTTTATGTTTGTTTACATGCAAATGGAAATAAAAAGGGGATTGTTTTTAAGGCATTATTTTCCCATGATGCACCGAAACCCCAGATTTCAGTGTGTTTATCTGTACTCACTCAGAACATCATTCCTGTATTCACCCTCTCATCACCAACAGACTAAATCATTAACTTCCGGTTTCCTGGAGCAGCAAGATTGACAGCAGACTTTCCCTTGAATGAGCAACATTAACAGACTAGTGGCGCCATCTACAGGCCACAGAACAACAACACAGTGTCCATGTTTTCTATTCTGATTCAGGCATGTGGATCTAAATCTGAGTGAACATTTATATTTTTTTATGCCCAGACTTTGTTTTACTGTAGTGTCAGAGAAATTTAAACTATTTTTTTTACTCTCCTTGTGGATTTATTTCATGTCGTTCTTGTTTTTGATACTCTTTTTCTGAAACTTTAGGTAAAAGAAGGTGGTGAAGAGCCAAGGAGCCAACCACAGAGACACCAATGAGGAAGCATGTAAACACAAACTCCAGAAATCACAGATGAGACACAAAACAGCCTGTTAACCTGAGGTGAATGACATCACTGCAGGAGGATGAAAAACCACCAGAGGGCAGCAAAAACACCAATAAAAATCTTGGACAATGGATGAACAAATGTCGAATGTCTTCAGAACACAAAGGATGTGATCTTTGATGACATATTGGATGAAAAAGTAAGACACAGAATGCAAACTGTGTGAATTATTAGGAATACTTTTGGTTTAGTATGTGTGTAATACCTCCTGATTCACCAGACCAGAGGAAGACCTTGCAGCAGATTATAACACTCTCCTACTGTTTGAAAACAGCTCATAGGAAAAGAGTTCTTTGAGGATGAACTGATCTCATCCTCTCTCTCTTCTCATTCTGCATTCAGCATTACAGGCTCCTGTCAGCCTCCTCAGGGGGATGTGGGAGAGAAATCCCTCTAAGTCTGAATCTATGAGATGTGATCGCAGGTGAGACGACTTGTTATGGCGACCAGCTGCTATCAGACTTCACAATCAGGTCTTGATGTTTCAAATCCTCAAGTGGTTTCTACCCAGAGAGAGGAAAGCCTCAGTAAAGCCTCTGTTCCATATGTGCTGATTACAGTCACAGAAGCAGGCCAGCTCCACCTGACTCACCTGGAGGAGGTCTACTGGAGTCCTAACAGGACAAACACAATGAAACAAAAACATGAATGCAGATCAAGTAAGAGAGTCCTGTCTTGGTCAGAATTTACCTTTTTCTGAAGCATTTTTATTCGTTGTTTTTTTTTTTTTTTTTTTTTTTAATCATTTCAGTTTGAACATATATATATATATATATATATATATATATATATATATATATATATATATATATATATATATATATATATATATATATATATATATATATATATATATATATATATATATATATATTTAAAATAAATTGGTTTTACAGTGTGAAGAATATTGATATCAGAGCATTTTAAAGCTGACACTGTGTTTTTGTGTGTCCGTATTTTATTGCTTCAGATTTTAGTTCCAGGCTGCCTGCTTTGATTACTAATTGCTCTATTTGTTTGTTTTTTTAAAATGACTGGTAATTATTTTATTGTGTCCCATCCCTCAATCTGACCCAGCTCATTAGACCAAAGGGAAGCAACAATAAACCAAATTTAGGTGATAGATTTAGTGAATTTATAAAATAAAATAAGTGAAACTGAGTGATTTTAACAAAGATCAAAGTGGAGCTGAATGGAACCAATAACTACCCTTGTTTCTGCTCATGTAACACACTCTTAGAATGTTAGAGTTTTTTAAATTTTGGTCACATTTGATTCAGTCTCTGAATTTTCATCATTATCATAGCTGCCTTGAATCTCTATCAATCAATCATTCTATCTATCTATCTATCTATCTATCTATCTATCTATCTATCTATCTATCTATCTATCTATCTATCTATCTATCTATCTATCTATCTATCTATCTATCTATCTATCTAAAGTTGCCATTTGCGTTTAGTATCAGAGCTGCAGTGCATAGGTCTGCCAGCAGAGGTCAATGTGAACCCAGTGATGATCAGGCTCTGACAGTTTGACTCATTAAAACCTGCTCTATGGAGCATCACAGGGCTCTGAGACAAGAGAAAACACCAGGTAATTAGTTCATAAACGACTGAAAAGAGTTTAGAGGCTTTAATTATTCTCCCTTAGTTACAGATTTCACATTTTTAACTTACATAATGTTGTACTGACATTGAAATGTTCCTGTTTAATTATATTATTTATGATGTTTTATTTTCATTTGTATAATTTTTGTATGAGGTTCTTATCTTTTTTTAAATAACATTTTCATCTTTTTCTCTTGAAAGGGGCTGTCTGGAGGAAGTTTCATTTTGATTGTCATGATGATGTGTCTCTAAAGGCAAGTGTTTGGTTTGGTAATGGATAAAGATCAGATCTTTTCAACTTCACTTTTCTTTGTTCAAGACAACTTTTTTACTAAGTACAACATGACAAAGTAAGGTATTTATCTACAGTTGTGTGGCACTGTTGTTTGAAATGTGACAACAAGCAAAATCCCTTTTCTCACTACTAAACTTTGTCAACCAGCTTGGTGTTGTCAAAGAGACTTTAACATGCCGTAAATCAATCTTGTCAAGAAGTAACCCTAACCCTAACCCTACTGAAATCTTTTCCAATATTTTCCAACTTTGATTATTTTTTTCCAAAATAAATTTTGTTCAATCTCCTTTTATCACTTATTTTATAAACTGTGTTATTTGAGTTTCACAACTTTTTTGTGGAAATTTTAACACTTTGTAATATATATATATATATATATATATATATATATATATATATATATATATATATATATATATATATATATATATATATATATATATATGTTCAGAGGTGTTATAGTTGGTCAGTCTTTTATTAGTGTTTTGGGTTTTACAAAATTTTGAAATGCATCTTTTTTAAGTTTTATTATAAAACCAAAAAGAAAAAGAGAGTGCTGGAGATTGGGGCTGGTTGGTTTTGTGTGTGTGTGTGTGTGTGTGTGTGTGTGTGTGTGTGTGTGTGTGTGTGTGTGTGTGTGTGTGTGTGTGTGTGTGTGTGTGTGTGTGTGTGGTCATGAATATAGAGAACAGTCCATTGAAGGCAGCAGTCTGAATACCATGACAACTCCCAGCAGCCTCACATGTATTCTCAGCAGTGTGTGTGTGTGTGTGTGTGTGTGTGTGTGTGTGTGTGTGTGTGTGTGTGTGTGTGTGTGTGTGTGTGTGTGTGTGTGTGTGTGTGTGTGGCCATTATAAAGTGTTCAGGGGGAATAAATGGGATAAATGTGGAGGCTGTGCGGTCTTTGTGGCCACCGGCTCGTCGTGTGTTTGTTTGCAGAGTTCGACCACCCAGCAGGACTCAACACACACACACACAAATGCACAGAAACACACGCACACACAGGGCTTAACTCATTGTCACACATGTCACATACACAAAGTGGAACCAAAGCTTAAGCAAACACCAAAAACTTCTTCAGAAAAAGCCTCATAAAACAGAAATAACTGAAGGAAGTTGGATTTTTGACACACAATTTCTGTTTTTTACTGAAATAATTTTCAACCAAGCTCTGCTTTTTCTTTAAATGTGAGAAAACTCTGGTGCTGTGGAGCCATTTTTCCAGTCATTTAGAAAGCAGTTTGTATTTTCTGGGTTGGAGACACAAAATGAGGGAGAGGAAGGTGGAGGAAAAGTCTCTGACAGCAGCAGACTTCTGAGAAACTCAGAAACGAAATATCTGACAGAAATGGAACTCACAGCTGACTCCAGCTGATCTGATTGGCACAAACCACCTTTAAAATCCAAGAAACGAGAGCACAGCACAAAACAGTCTCACCGGCTTTGTATACTGCTATTTGCAGAATTAATTCATGAAACCCTTTCTTTCAGCTTTCTCACCTCTTTCAGTCTGTGATTGAGTCGATGTCAAAGAAATGTCTCAAAATCAGCTGGGATGCTGAAAAGAGACTTTAACCCAGAGCCAAAGCTTTCATATTGGTATGTTCTTATTTTTAGTTAAACATTTTAACTCCTTTTTTAGTTTTGACTCAAGGCTCTGATACTGGAGTGGATCAGACTCCAGTGTCTCAGGTTTCAACAACATTTCCTGAGATTTAATGGAAAGCAGCTCTGCTGAAGTGTTACTGAAGCACAGGATGCTTTGACTGTGGCCTTCAGCTGCTCTGTGTTTATAATATTCTTCAGATTTTCTCCAAATGGTTAAGTTCAGGTAAGCCCAAGAGTACTATTATGATTAATGAACCATTCTGTAAAAACGTTGGCGCTGTGGGCAGGTGCCAACTACTTACTTTTTAAGCACACACCTGTGGAGTGACTGCACTTTAACCTTTAACTGAGGTTACCTGTGCTGAACCAAATGGTCAGCACAATTTATTTTAAGTTTTTGCTTTTTGTATTTGTTTAGCTGCAGACTAGAATAATACAAATTCATCAGAGAAAAATACTTCAAAAATGTTAGTTTGCATGTTATGAAGCTTGGAAATAATCAGTCTATATTTTTTAATAAAACTGATGCAAAAAGTTGAACTTTTTTCAAAATTTACTGTTTTAGATGCATCTGCCTCTTTTTCTCTATGAGTAAACTGTAAGTAAAGGAGGTTTTTAGACTATTACAAATATGTAATTTTTCATTCTGATTTTTAACTCAGAAACCACAGAAAGATAAAATGAGCCCTAACAAGGCAAATAGGTGGGGCAATTTTGGACAATGTTTTCTAACATCTTTAAAAATATACCATTTCACAAACTCTATCATCCCTGAGGGGAAACTGCTCACACACACTAACATGTTCTGCTGGATGGATGCAGAGAGAGGAAGCTGGCTTACACAGGAAAATCCTGAAGAGATCAGAGAAACTCATCCAGAGGGACTTGTTTAGGCCCCTTTAAGGTGTTTAAAGTCCTGCTGTAGACTGAGCTGTGCCTTCCAGTAAAAAATCTACATCTTCTTTTCTCACAGAGATCTTTGAAAAGGATCAGGACCTCATAGGAGTGGTGCAGTAAATCACACTGACATTTTCATAAATACAGATAAATTTAAACTTTAAGTAACCAAATTTAAAATAAACAAATTAATAAATAAATAACCTTTAAATTTCAAAGTATAGCTGAGCATCTTGAAACACTACCTCCAACTGAATTTAGGGTTTACATGCTGAACATGATTTTTCTAACTAACTCTAATGATGTGAACAGTGTGTGTGTGTGTGTGTGTGTGTGTGTGTGTGTGTGTGTGTGTGTGTGTGTGTGTGTGTGTGTGTGTGTGTGTGTGTGTGTGTGTGTGTGTGTGTGTGTGTGTGAAAGAGAGAGAGAGAGGGAGAAATTGTGTGTGAGTCGATCAGCAACTAAAGTGTGTAAACACTTTAACTGGTGTTAATCCTCACAACAAACACTGAGACACACTCACACACTCCTCCGTGTTTGCTGAGAAATCATCTTAAATACACTGATTTCTACAAGAGCGGCTCTACAAAGAGTTTTGAATATTTTATTTATTACTTTATCTTAAATTTCTCAAGTAAAAAATATATTTTTAATTAATGGAAATCGCTGGTAGTTGGTCGTTTTAATGTGAACTCAGGGATTACGGTTTCACTGACAAAGCTGTTGAGGCTGCTTCTTATTTTGAATGCGTTTGGTGCAGAAACAATGTGTTTTCTACTCAATATATCCTCCCTTAAGACTGCAGAATAATTAATAAAGACAATGAAACATTTATGGTTTGATTTCTAGATTAAAGGAAAAACAATAGTTAAAATAATCAAAGGAAGACGGGTGTAGGACAGGGGGCTCCTGACCATTTTATGAAGATTTAAATGCGCAAAATGTTTAATTAACTTGACTTTATGTTGATAAAAGGCTTTATTCAATTAAATATTTTTCTAGAATTGAATATTCACTTAGATTCTATTAAAATATTTAAATTAAATCGAGATACTGTTTTCTTTTTGCGCCCTTATAGAGCAAACGTTATCGTCTTAACCAATCATAATCCATGCGACTCTCCTCTGATTTAGCAGATCTGTACATTTTCAGCTCTCTCTGTGGTTTTGGAAACATTTTGGCTCATCTTTACGCACTAAGCGGATCAGTGACTCTAATAAATGTAAATGAGTCTCTTCTTCCTCTCTAATCCTCCATCGTTAAACATCTCCTCCTGCCCTCACGCGCTGCGCCCGGGTTTTTTTCACACCCTCAACCACTTGACCCCCGGGACCCGCCTCCGTCCTTTTTAACGGCTCACACTCACAAACACACACACTCTGCTCATGCCCTCCCTCGTGTATTTTTCATGCTGTTAATTCCTCCCCCGATCGGGCCGAGCAGCTCCGGGCTCCTGCTCCGTTTAACGGCGTCCATGGACCCGAACTGTTCGCTGTGAGCTCCTCTCTGCCGGGCGAAGCACCGCCGAACTTTCCCCCTTTTCTCTCTCTGCGTCATTCTTCCTCCAGAACCGCGTCATGTCTCTTGGCACGAGCACAAAAACTGGGTTTTCCGTCAGGGACATCCTGGATCTCCCCAATACAGCTGGGAAATGCGGGTCTGGGACCGAGGAGACTGAGGAGGACGAAACCGAGGAGGCCTCTGTGGAGGTGTCAGGCTCTATGAACGCGCCGGTGCTGGGATTTAACGGAGGAAGCTTCAGCAGGTGGAGCCGCGGATCCGGTAACCTGCACTTCTCATGTAAGTGGAGCAGTTTTTATCTACAATATAGAGATTTCAAAAAGATAGGTATTTGTTTTAAATATTTAACATTCATTAGTTTGTCTCTTTTTTTCTGTAAACTGTTCAGTATCAGTCCCAGGTTATGGTTCTGGCACTATTTTCTCGTGCGTAAAATTAAGAGTAAATGATTCGTAGCGTCCAAAAATCCATGTTTACGTCAGATATTCAGCAAATTTATCTCGTATGAATTTTACAAACTTGCTCAGTAAAATTATTAAATTCACTAAATTTTGATTAAATCTGAATTTATTTGCTGGGCACCCTGATTCATCCGCATTACCAGAGACTCTTTGTTTCAGTCTTTCCAGTACGATTGAATACGACGTGTGAAATCCTGTTTTTCATTTAAGTCACTGCCTCGTTATGAAATTTAAATGTTAAACTCAGTTATAGAGTTAAAATGTTTGGTTCTGTTTTTTTGGGTTACTTTAAACCAGAAAAAAAAAAACATTTTGGAGCACTAGGCTCGTTTCTGGAGAATATTTCTGGACCAAAAGAAAAACAACAACAACAACAACATTTCTCATCTGATATAATCTTTCCTGGATTTAATATAATAACTAATAACTTTAAAGAGATCAGTGGCGCAGGAAGTTTGGAGCTGATAAATGTTAATATTTCTCCTCCTGCAGTGCACGGTCTCACCTTGAACCCCCGCACCGAGCCCAAGTCTCCGGAGCTCTCCACGGATGAATCCCCGGACGCGGATCGAGACTCTGCAGGCGCCGCTGCGCAGAAGAGCCGCGGCAGGAAACGGCGCGTCCTCTTCTCCAAAGCGCAGACTTTCGAGCTCGAGCGCCGCTTCCGGCAGCAGCGCTACCTGTCCGCCCCGGAGAGGGAGCACCTGGCCGGGATGATCCGCCTGACTCCGAACCAGGTGAAGATCTGGTTCCAGAACCACCGCTACAAGATGAAGCGGGCCCAGGTGGAGCACAGCCTGGAGGCGCTGCAGCTGCTGCCGACCCGCCGCGTCGCAATCCCGGTGCTGGTGCGGGACGGGAAGCCATGTGACCGGATCACAGCACAGGACCTGGAAGTGACGCTCAGGTCCGGGCTCAGTCTGCCTCTGTGCGCGTACTCCCCGCTGCTTCACCCCGCGTACGGCCCAGAGCACCCCGGCCTGACTCAGCAGCACCCAGGGGTGCAGCAGCTGGCGCACATGTACCAGTGGAGCTGGTGAGAACGAACTCCCTTTGAGAAACACACCTGCTGAGTGGAGAAATACCTACATTCATAAAAGCCACGACAGGTCAACGGACTCGGCCTTAAAATGATCAGTTTTCCCTCCAGATGCTCTCCTGAAACAGGGGAAGAAATATTATAGAGAAGAGAAAATTCGTTTATTACAAGTTTGGTTTACATCGAAATTTGGTTTCATAAAAGTATTTTTCCAGACAGACTCTTTGCAAATTAAAAATGTGAATCTTTTCTAAGCGTAAGCCTCACTTTAAGCAGATTCGTTATTGAAATTTCATTTCCTGTGATTGAATTTCCCCTTCAGTGGCTAATTTTCATTTTTAACCACAGTTAAAGACTCTCCTTCCCCTCGGCTTGTCTCACACTGACCTACTCTTTGCTAAACATGTGACTGAAACAGACTGAAACAGACTGAAACAGACTGAAACAGTGGTTTAAATGGTTTCTGGAGACTCTCTTCATTGTTGTTGTTTTGGTTGTATTTTTCTGCAGGTGTCACTTTTCTCGCGAGAACACGTCTTCTCGGTGTTTTATAAACTTATTTATAATACTGTTGACGGTGAGTTGTTTTGTAATGATCTGGATATTTATGATGGTGAATAAAAGTTTGAGCAGAAGAGAGTGCTTTCTTTTTAGCCTGTAAGGGCTCTAATCTGAGGGAAATTATTAGACCCCAAATCGGTTCTTAAATATTATTTCATTCTTCTCCATAATCTTTGTCTGTAAAAAGGTTTTGTCTGTTTTCTGAGATTGTGAATATCTTATACCTCAGTATGTTAGCCTATATTTTTTGATTTAATATTTTGCTTTAAGGGGAAAAAAACTGCAGGGTGCATTCAGAAACATCATAAAGTGTATACCACCTAAAGTCAAACCTTAAAAACTTTTATTATTATAAAAACAAATGTTGTTGTTTCAAATGTTGATTTAAAAAAAGTTTGGAACAATCACTGATTTATGTAATTGAACCTGTCTTCAGGCTGCAGAGATTCTTAATTGATGCATTTACTCCTCCAGTGAATCCTAAGCATCCAGAGCTCACTGATGATCACAAACAGCGTTTTCAAACATTTGGATCAGGAGGAAATAATCATCAGGAGTCATACAGATTTAAGAATTCAACACTAAAGATGGATTTCTCTCCTAAATCTGAGATTTTGAGAAGTCTGGGTCTCTAAAGATGTCCTGAGATCAGCTCAACAAAGGCACACAGAGCCAGGGTGAGCCAAGGTGACCATTGTTAAAGTGACTTCAAGCTGATAAAGATAGAAGTATCTTCCAGCCTCACCTTCAGGAAGAAGAATGAGGTCAGTTTTCCCAGCCTTGGGTCAGGGGGTTCTTCTCACCTTGGTGCAGAGGTCAGAGGAAAACAGCTTCTCAAAATCTGACAGAGGACTTCTTTTAGGGGGGATAGAGAAAGAGTCAGATTCAAAGAAGTTATTCCAATGCTGCTCGCTCCAGGAAAGTCAGCGTCTCCAAACAGGTTCATCTTTAAATAGAAAAGAGGAATACTAAGTTAAAGTATTAATTTTCAAGTTTGATGATTTATTTAGTTCAGCTTGTTTATTTGTAGAATTAGGTAGACCCTGTCAGGTGTGCTCATTATTTCTGCAGGAAACAAGATTATCGTTTCATTTTAAAGGGTGTCACTGATGCTGCACCTAAACCTTTAAATACAGACTGAGGGTAGATTTTTCAGAGATAAAAAATGTGAAAAAATAACCCGACAATGATTTAGAATGAGGTTTTGTTTGTGTTTGAATGAATGAATGAATTGATTAGTCAACGTGAATATTTAGGTTTTCTGTAGAGTCGTGTTCCAGGACTAAACCTCTGTACAGCAGCACAGAAACAAGCAGCTCCTCCTCAGTGGGAGGCCACAAAAGAGAGAAAGACCCCCCTGTGTGTGTGTGTGTGTGTGTGTGTGTGTGTGTGTGTGTGTGTGTGTGTGTGTGTGTGTGTGTGTGTGTGTGTGTGTTGGGGGGCTCCTGTGTATTTCAGGGGTCAGAGGTCGGCTCATCTCAGAGGGGTGATGTCACAGTGAAGGGGGGCACCTGCTACAATAAAGGAGGAGAAAGATACAGACTTTAAAGGGACAGGCCACTGTTTTTTTTGGTTTTTTTTGGCTTGTGTCGCTGATTCAGACTCCTTCAAATGAAGAAAGTTATCTGCTACTGGACGTTAAAATCTAAATTGATTTGTTGTTTAAGAAAGTAGCTTCAGACTTTTCATCTTCTGTAACTTTATGTGAGATGTGTGAAGTTTCCTTCTTCAGTTTCAGGATGTGATAATGTATCTGATGCCAGTAACCGTGTGTATATCTGGTTTTCTCTTTTATTTGGGATGACAGAGGACAAAACAATGTGGGCCTCAATACAAACAGCTGTCTCACCACAGTCAGGGAACTGAATACAAGAAACAAAATGAGTCAGATCACTGAAAAGACACGGAAAACAAAAAATATTTAATGTGTAGGTTGTATTCCTGTTGGTGTCATAGTTTCGTATATGAAATTTCTACCATTTTTAACGAATTTAAGAAAAAGTCCCATTCAAATGTAAAATGGTGTAAACACAAAAGCACAAAAGTTTTGCAAGTGTACTGATGAAATAAGTTATTTGTTATGAAACATCATAGTATATGTTAGTGAATTAAAAATATTTCATTTCTAAAATTGATAAAATGTTTTTTTGTTGTATGGAGCAAGTCGGTGTGCAGTAGACATCAATGTTTTCTCTCTATTGGGTCAGTTAGTTTTCATCATTTTAAATGGCATTTTTCAATTTTTTTTTTTTACAGTGTAGACTGATGAAATCATATTCATGGTCACTTTTTTGTGTAATATCAGATTTTTGATATGAGACAGTAGTGACACTGAGTGAAATTTATTGGTTTTACCATTTAAATGCATCTTTATTAAATACATTTGTTTTTTTCTGCATATAAAAAAATACTTTCTCTGATATTTCCTCTTTTATCTTTTATCATTTGCAATTTTTCTGCTTTATCCTAAATTTGATTTGTGGTTTAAATAAATATGTGATGATTCTATAAGTTTTCTTTCTTTCTTAAAGGATTTTCTAAATTTGAATTTATTTGATTTCATTTATTTCATTTGCCCACGTCAGTCTTTTTCCTCTTTACTCTGTTTATCAACAGAAATACATTTAATGTTTTATTATTATTATTATTATTATTATTATTATTATTATTATTATTATTATTAAATTAATTTAATTTATTTATTCAACTGTGATTTGAACCTTTTTGCTGAGAAAATATTTAGCCCTTTCAGGACTACTTTTAACAAGTCGTTTTTTTTTTATAAATATTGAAACACATTTCTGTTTTTAATTAAGATTGAATTTGGATTTTAAACAAAGATGGTTTCATACTTGCTGTTCCTCTGGCAGTCAGCAGGGGGCAGCAGAAGCTTGGCAAAAACTTTTACCACTCTCTCACACACACGCAAAATATCAGGACCTTCGCTATGACATTAACCCCTTAATGACCACATCTCAAGCTATAAACACAGCTTTAACCTTACACTGTAAAATATAAAGAGTAAAGTTTAGTCAGATTACCTCTGAGGAAAGTGACTATAATCTGTCTCAAACTGAACAAACATAACATCTGTAACATCTGTATGTTTTTTTTTCACAATGTGGGCAGTAATCATATTTCTTTATAGTTAAAAGTAAAACAGTTTAATTATGTTTAATTTACATTATAAAGTTTAATAAAACAAACAAGTTTAATGTGATAACTGGGACACACTGCACTTGATTTAACAAGCTAGAACAATTTAACGTGCCGGGAAGTAAACAAGCACTTCTTTTTGTTGCATAAAACACTCACTTAACTTGACTTGGGCTCAAACAGCCTGATCAGATGGAGCTGAATGAACTGAACATTAAGATGAGATAACGAGCGGGGTAATTTAAACTGAATAAATGAGTAGATGTGTTGGAGAAGCTGCTTCATGGGTAAAATCTCAGCTTCAGAGATAAATGAAAGAGAAATAGGAACAAGTGAGGATGTTTTAAGTCCACTAATCCACTTCCTTCCCTCCTCATACCTGAACAACCTTAACCCCACCTCGCCGTCTCCAGATCCCAATCTCCTGTATCCTCACTGCCCTGACTCTCTGAACTCCAAACATCCACAGCTCTGACTCACTCAGTCCTTCAGAAATCAACTTAAAGCAACCTTTTCAAAATAAAAGCGTCCAACTCCTGACCTCTTCCATGAAAAATGTTTTGTTTTGTTTTTTTTTTTCTAACTTTTGTTGCTTTGAATCTCTCATTGTGTTTTATTCTGTGAGTTTTTGATGGTGGTAAAAATAAACTTCCACTCTTTTCAAATGTCCCGTCCATTCTAGAGGTTTAGAGCCACCAGGTGGCGCTGGCATCACCATCAGTATCATGAAGACTCCTTCCACTCATCCTATAAACTGCCGCCCTCTATTCATCAGACATTTCTGCAAAGTCCAACACAGGATCAGAAACAAAGTGGACTGGTCTCCAACATGACTCTAAACCATCACACAGACCCTGACTGACTGACATGGCATTTTAACACACTCACAAACTGACCTGCTAACGAGAAACTACTGCAGTGAACAGTTTAGAGTGTTCATCATTTTGAATGGCTTTTTTTCTTTTTCTTTTACAGTGTAGTAGACTAATGACATCATATTCATGGTCACTTTTTTTGTGAAATATCAGATTTTTGATATGAGACATTAGTGACACTAATTGACATTTATTGGTTTTACCAATTTTTGAGTATTAAGAGTTAGTCGAGTAAAGTTATTTTAGTGCGATGATTTGAAGGCAGTTGTTGGAATGGCAGCAGGACGAGATCTTTGGTCCATCTTTGCATGTACAGGAAAGGATGAAAGGGGCTAAAAGATGAAGATCTTTGCCCACAGGGGGTGCACAAACCAAGAAAAAAATGAAACCAAGTGATTAAGAGTGGAGGAAAGCCTGCTCCCAAAGGACCAGAGCTTCTGCACAAGTGTTTGTGATGCTGCCAGAGGAATCAGACCCAAAAGGCTGGACTCTGGAGTCTGTTTCATTAAATCCAATGCTCAGAAGATCATTAAAAAAGGCAGTAAAGTGAGGAGAAGATGAAGTCAGAGTCATAAAAAGGGAAGCTGTAACAGACACGTGGTGCAACAAGACACAGGTAAGACATGGGGGGCAGGAGGTCGTGGACCTGAAAGAACAGATATGAGGGAGGAACTAAAACCAAGGTAACCCGCAGATATGACAGTTTCTGCTTTAGATCTGAGTTCTGTAAAGGTTTATATCGCAGATTTTTCCAGAATATTCTTCTGATAATAAAAGCAACATGTTTGAAGCTTTGCCTTTGAGGATATGAGTCAGACTTCTATAGGCTCTGAATGACAGATGTTTTCAGTTTTATGATGTGTATTTTGGTGTACGCTCTGTCCACAAGGGGATGCCACAGGGCTCTGTATTAGGTCCACTTTTATTTGTAATCTTTATTATTTACCAATCTCCATCAAAATGTGTCCAGTTAAACATTAAATTTATATGCTGATGACACTGTTGTGTACTGCTGTGTTGCACCTCTTGCGCGAGCTGTTGAACATTTGCAAAATGCCTTGGTTGTCCTTCAAAATACTCTGCATGAACTGAAACTTATTTTAAGTGCAGATAAGACCAGGCTTGTGTTTTTAACCAGGTCCAATGTTCCTGTGCTGTTGAATGTTGATGGAAAGCAGATCGAGGCTCACACTGTTACAAATACCTGGGTTTTTATTTCAGAAACAAGTTGTGTTTGTCCTTTTAATGAAAAAAAGCATCTTGTTGCTGCAACTTTTTTATGATGATTTTTTGTACATTCATGCCTCTGCACAGTGTCTCCATATGGTCGATACCGCCTACCATGCCTCCCTGAGGTTCATAACAAAATGTAGACCTGACTCACCATTGTACTCTTGGGTTGGATGGTCTGCTCTGGTGACCTAGAGGCTCACACACTGGTACACCCTGGTTTATGAGGCAGTTCTTGGTCTGTTTCCCCACTATTTATGTGTTTATCCTGCAGAAAAGTACCCGAAAGTATCCTCTATGTTCTCAGGATCTCTTCATACTCTCTGTCCCCAACACTCAGACAAAAGCTGGGAAAATACTTTTGGGTTCTCTGCACTGACAGCCTGGAAACTATGAGGAGCTAGGGCCTTTAAATGTTTTTAAATCTAAAATAAAGGACATGGTGGAAGATTATACAAGGTGTTAATGTTTAAAGTCAGCTTTTTTAACAACTGATTTCCATAATGACTCCTTGATTTTAATCCATAATCTTGTGTTTCGTTGACTGTGCTTTGTCTCTTTGTGTTTGTGCTGCCTGTCTTGGTCAGGTCTCCCTTGAAAAAGTGGTTTTTAATGGAACCAACCTGGTTAAATAAAAATGCAATTTTTTTTTAAAGTTTGTCAAAGAAGAGGTTAAAAGTGTTTTTTTAAGAAGTAAGAAAAAGTTTTCAACAAATAAAGAGAACATTTGGAAGGAAGAGAGGGATGCATGTGTGATATTTCCCTCATAGATGTTCTTAAATGGAACTTAAAAGTAGATATACTTTAAATTCTCACAATAAGAAGAAATATCTTAATAAAAGAGAGGAATTACATTCCCAAAGCAACATTTACAGAGGTTTCCTTCTTATTTACCACAGAGAAAGAAAATGAGTATGGGGATGTTGAAAAGAAACTTCTAGCTCCCGGAGCTTTTTTTTTTTTAATCTGTGACCCTGGGTTTAACAGCACATTAAATTGGATGCTTAAATACTTTATTGAGCTTTAAATGTGTTAAAATTCAACAGAACTATATCAATAATAGATTTATTAATCAGGTGATGTTAAAATTCTTCACAGTCTGACAAAAAGATGGAGAAAAACACCTAAACTGACCTCGAGATGGCGCTCTGGAGCTCTGGTTGTCTTCAAATCACTCAGAAATGCAACAGAGAGCTCTTCAAGCACACACACACACACACACACACACACACACACACACACACACA
Source organism: Halichoeres trimaculatus (assembly GCF_033239565.1). Classification (NCBI taxonomy): domain Eukaryota; kingdom Metazoa; phylum Chordata; class Actinopteri; order Labriformes; family Labridae; genus Halichoeres; species Halichoeres trimaculatus. Next base: position 26,069,638 of record NW_027437191.1, on the reverse strand, counting down.
CACACACACACACACACACACACACACACACACACACACACAGAGTGAGTATTTTTCCACGTTTCTCATGTTTCCTGACGCGCTGGTTTTCGAGCTGCCAAGTGGTGCAGAGACGGAGCCTTGACCCGCTGCTCGACCTGCAGCAGACTCACTGAATGATTTCTGAAAAACACTTCTGGACGCGTGACCTTTGACCTCTCCTCTGCACGGTGTGGTGCTGTAGGTTGAGATGGAGTCTTTTCATCCCTCCTGATTCACACCGACATGTGAGGGTGAGAGATGACCTCGATTTAAAGCAGTAAATGTAGAAATAAAACTCATAGAACTGATGTGTCAACGAGGAAACAAACAGAAAATGCTTTGGAGAGAAAAGATGACGCTTGAAATCAATGATCAGGAGCTCTGTGCTGGGATCTGACTGTTAAACAGAGAAATTTATCACCATGATGGTGATAACACAGGTGCTCAGTAAGCCTGCTCTGTCCTTCCTCAGTTTCAGACATTTCCCCAGGATTTATCTCCACCTCTTGCCCACAGTGGAGTTAAAGGTGGATGTATTTTACTTTATGTTTTAGAAACCAGTTGGTCCAGACGCCTCCCTCCCCTCTCCCTCCCCTCTTGCTCCTGGTTGGAGTGGGCTGCCTTTTCAAGAGGCGTTCAGGGGCCCCAGCTGCTTGGCCTAAAGCTCCTCCAGAGAGCCGAGGATTAAACTGAGGGGGGGGAACAGTCTCCTCCACCTCCAGCCTCAGTCACAGGTGGTTTCTTCCGAGGACGTCTGAAAGAAAAAACACAGGAGGGTCTAATAAAATCTGCTGACAAAAACTGACATGAAAAATAAAAAAGGTCGACCTGTTGACGCAGACAAACTTATGATAGGATTCAGTGAAAGGAGAAACACATCAGTCTGTGTTAGAAATGTGAATTTAAAGCATATTTATTATATAGAATTTAAAAAGCCGTTTCAGCAGAAAAACTCATGTTTCCTCAGTGAAAATATTATCCTTTTCATATTGAGTAAAAAGAGAAACAGGAAGTAAACTCTGTAGCTGTTCTTTTACTGCCTTTCATTGTCCACAACACTGATAATAACGTGCAAACCATTCTGTTTTATTCTATGCTAGGGCAGACTCTAATCTTAATATATATATATATATATATATATATATATATATATATATATATATATATATATATATATATATATATATATATATATATATATAGCCAGAAAGATCCTTTAATATAATGCTTATAGTGCTGTTTATTTTTGATCCAGGCCATAACTGCATTTATTTAAATGTAAATTATATATATTAACTTTTTTCAAGGTTACATTAATTATCTGCCCACTTTACAATTATTTAGCCTCTATATGTATGTGATGCAGCTTAAAGCTATGAAACTAATTTTAAAAATAAATAAATGAAAACAAATAAAAAATAACAGCATTTTTCATTTTTTGAAACATATTTTCTTTAGCAAAATCTGAGAAAGCTGAGAATTGTTCACTTTATGCTCAGGTCAACAATGAAGAGTATCAATAGAGATGAAAGACTCACAGAATCTAGAGAAATGTACTCTGTAGTGGAGGTCACTGCATGAATCAAAAAGAGATATTACTTCATAGAAGAAATCACAAAGCAATGAAGAAACCACATCTAAACCTGATCCAGAACTAGTCGAACACAGAACACCTGCACATAAAAAAGTAACCGAAGCTGCGTATGCCCCTGGTTTTCTCTCTGTAAACTCTCTGAGTTAAAGTTTGGTTTTAGTTTGCTGGGTCATGTCCTCTGCTCAGTACCAGCTGATGTTTATTCTCCTCTCTGCAGGTTATTAACTCTGTTAAACCCAGAGAATCCTCATTGAAAAGACTGATTCATGAGCGTCTGAGGTCGAGGTCTCAGCTCTTCTTTGTCCTCTGGTCTGCAGGTGGATTCTTTCCATTGGTCTCAAACAGAGAGAAGGAGAGAGTTCACTCACCTCAGAGGTGGACGACACTGGTACTCAGAGATCCAAGGAGCTGCAGATGATGTAAATCAGAAGATGGAGCCTTCAGAGAAGAAAAGGTGTGAATGTAGATTCTGAGTTTGTTTCATGCCTCACAGTTTCTACAGAACCAGTCTTCAGGGTCTGCGGCTCTGTTAAACTATTTACACAGGCAGTCTCTCACAGAGCAGTGATCCTCTTCCTCTCTTTGCGTCAGAGAAACTAGGCGTCTCTGGAGTCTCCTTTTTGTTTTACACCCAGCCAGGTTAGTGAAAGATACACAACTTTTTTCCATTTCCTTTTTTTTTTTTTGACTCTGAACTCTTTTTTTTTTTTAATGTGTTGTCGTCTGATAAAAACAAGCTTGTAAGTTGCCTGAAACAATTGCATTTTTCAGCTTCAACACTTAATTTTTTGTTTTTGCTGTATTTTTCAAAATTAATTATAGATTTTAGATCCTTTGAAAACCATCAAAACATCAACATTTAACACAGTGCCTAACATTAAAAAAGGTTTTTTTTTTTTTTATAATTTACACTAAACTCCTAAAAACAGAAAGATTTAAAAGTGTAAGGTAAGTAAGTCATTCTTCAAAGTATCACAAAGGGAACAAAAGTCTTTCTTTTCTAAACTTTTATCCCAATAAACTCCTGGGCATGCATCAAATGTATTATATAGAAGACTCTAGAGTGCAAAAGCTGTGAAAAACACATGAAGTTCCCTGTGGGAATATTAAAATACAAAGAGTATTTCTACTATTTTTTTTTTCATTTTGCATGAAGTGGAAGAACCAGAGGCCTGCTGAGATCCTCACGTCAGAATCAAAACCTTAACTTTATAGTTATAGACGTCCCATTGTCCTCAAGCCATCTTTAGCTAATCACACAGATACAGACTCAGAGCTTCCTGACAGGTTTTTACAAATAAATTATTCCTTTTTTTTTATATAAAGTTTGATCAACTTTAGGGACATGTATGTAGGGATTAAGGTAGAGTACATGCATAAAGGGATTTAAATAAAAAAAAGTTAAAAAATAAAATAAAACAGCAAATATAAATGAGCAATCAGAAGGTGATCAGGCTTCACTCAGAGATAAAACACCTGGAGTTAAAAACACCTTTAAACAGACAGATTATGTGAATAATGCTCCAGATGCTGGAAAAATAATTTAAAAAAAAGAAAGAAAAAAGAATAGCTTGCGTTGACAAGATAAAATTCCAGCTCTGAAAACTGTAGGAATATCCTGAAGAGATGAAACCACTACCAGTTTTTAATTCATCTAAAAGAAAGAGAAAGAAAAACACATTAGTTGATAGATTATAGAAGTTCAGAGAGAACAGCTGGATGGATATTATTTTATATTATTATGTTATATTATATTATATTATATTATATTATATTATATTATATTATATTATATTATATTATAGTAAGAAGAACTCAACATTTTGCTACAGTTACAGTTTTTAAACAGGAAGAGGCACATCATAAAAAGGCTTCACTTCTGCAGTTCAACGCAGAAATTGTTCACAGCACAAAAAACAAAAAAACTAAAAAAAACAAAGACACAAGAGTCTTAACATTTGAATAAAGCCTTCAAACTGACATAACTTTGTGATAATCTGACTATAAAATGACAAAACGACTGTGAACACACAGCCTCAGCTCTTTCCTCTCTGACACTTAAAAGTTCATACTCACCTCCGATGTTTCCTCCAGCAGCTCTTCTCTCACTTACAGCCGGCAGCAGCAGCTCTGTCCCGGGCTCAGACTCCTCTCTGCCCCCCGGTGAGTCGTGGAGCTGCACGGATCAACGGAGAGCAAACAGCGAAGACTATTTCAATATTCCGTCTGTCTTTTTTTCTTTAGATTCAAGGATGGAGAATGAAAAAAAGAGAAAGAGACAGAAAGAGGACGCGAGGTGACGTGACGCTGCAGGTCAGCAGGTGATTGGCTGCTCGGACTGTTTACAATGAAGCTGCACGTGCAAAGGTGAAGGAAGCTGCAGAGCACTGCTCTGTCCACAGAGGGGTTTACATGCAAAGCGTATTCAAATAGTCAAGTTAAACGTTTTTTATATTATTTTAAATGAATTGTTAAAATCGAAATTCTTCTTAGAAAAACATCCAACAACATTACATTTAACCTTAATGAATTTTAGAGTTACTATTTTAATACTGTGGTGATCCAAAAATAAAGGCACTTTCCCCCTTTCTGTCAAACACAGAGGTGATTTTTTTCCACACTGACCAATAATGATTTAAAAAAACACAAATTAAAGAGGTAAAACTTTTTTTAAAAGTCACGAAAATCAAAAATTGCTTCATTTTGCAATCTAAATTTAATGGTCGTATGTATTTTGAATTTTTATTTGAACAAAACAAGCTTAAATTTACAATGAGAGTAATTAAACAGATTTAACACACAGTTTCCGTTTTTTATTATTTGTAAATATTGAAGTTTGTTTACAGAAACTGAATAAAAATCACATTTTAACACCAATGGATTGTTTTCACAAGACAATTTAAAAAAAAATTAAAGCTGAATAAAAATTTAATTACACATTAAGAATAAAAAAATATATAGGCTAGTCATACGATAAAAAAAATTGCTAGCTGTTGTATCTATTTCTTTATTTTATTTATTTAATTTTACCGAGACACAATTTTAATAAAGACAATAGATGAAAAATAAGTCTCTACAGTTAAAGGGGAAAAGTCTAAACTTTATTAAGGCAGAAACAGGAAGTCGAAAAGTTTCTAAATTCTGAGATTTATTCAAATTTAAGAAAAATACACTATAAAAAATAGATTAAGTAAGTAAATCAGTTTTACCAACGCTAGTTAAATATTCAAAACGTATTTAATAGAAGGTAAATATAGAAATGAATTAATTAGGAGGTCCTGATTTCAAAGTCACTCCGGTTTGAGTGTAAACGGGCAGATCTTACTCACATCCCGGCCATAAAAAAGAATAAAATACCTCAGAACAGCTGAGACATAAGTTTTATGAGACTGTGAAATAATTTTTGAAGGATAAAATCAGCTTTTTCATCTGAAAACATGAAGCTCTTAAACTGTGAGTGACCTGATATGTGGATCTAAAGTTCTCCAGCTCCAGTTTAAGACCATCACCACACCCAGTGATCAGCTTGGATCATCAAAGAGGAAACTTGGAGCTCATGAGACAGTTTGAGTAAATCTGTGTCTCTACGTTCATGTTTGGCTCAGAGCTCGCTGAGCAAACAGCCTCAGCGGAAGCAGAAAGTAGGTCCAAACCATTCTCTCCACTTACCTCTCTAATGTCAATTACCATTGTTGGCTCCTGCCGCCGCTGTGTCCGCGTCGCTCCGCCCCTCCGTGTGTTGGAGTCTGAGTCCGGCGGGATAAGGGCAACTCTTCTCCTCGTGCAGCCGATCAGCTGGACTTCTTCCCAGGGAGACAGAGGAAGCACGAAGCCGGAGGGAGGGAGGGGGACGCAGGCAGAGAGTCACCGGACTGACCCGAACACTTCCAGCCAGAGCCCGGGGGGTCCGCACCATGTCCTTCAGCCCCAAACACTCCACCCCCTTCTCAGTCTCCGACATTTTGAGCCCGATGGAGGACAGCTACCGGAGGTTCGGAGGGATGGATCCCGCCGCGGGGAGCCTCGGGTCCCCGCTGGGCGCCTACAGGCAGCCTCAGGTCTCCCAGCCCGGTATGCAGCATCAGCAGCAGGCGCAGCAGCACCAGCCGCCTCATCTTCACCATCACCACCACCACCATCACCATCACCACCTGTCCTCCTCCTCTTCATCCTCATCCTCCTCCTCTTCCTCAGCCTCAGCAGCAGCAGCAGCCGCGCTGGGACCCGGTGGGCCCTATCATGTGCCCCACGGGGTGCCACAGTTCTCCGGGGCGGTTGGTGGGTTCTGCAACGGGGGGATCGGGAACGTGGGAGAGCTGCCGTCCTACCAGGAGACGGTGAGGGGTGGAGGAGCTGCAGCGTGGTACAGCAACCCGGAGCCCAGATACCCCACAAGTAAGAAGTTTATCTAAAGAAAGTTTGAATCTTTTAAATCTAAGGAAAGTTTTAAGGAGAGGAAATACGCACGGGGCGCTTTGGCCTCCTGCTTTTACGCACGAAGGAAATTAAATTAGATGATTTGAAAACATGGTTTAGTTTACTGCATGTGTTTAGTCATTAGAAATGGAACTGAAGGGACTTTTTGCAGTATATTTATAATGTCTAATATTCCTCCGTATCGCTTTTATATTTTTAGCTCAAAGAGGCCTCTTCAAATTTTAATTCAGTAATGTTCACGCAAGTGCCAAAGAAAAGTTAAAAGCACTAAAACTATCTAATCATCCTATAATGATATCAATTGGCTAATTCATTAATTTATTAATTTTAAAGGACTTTTTCATTATTGGAAAATTTCAATATTTGCCAGCAGAGCGAGATAAAAGGGCACTTTTTCCAAAATTTAATTTTAAGTTTTATGAGGCAGGATTTTTTCTTTTTCAACTGAACTTTTTGGCTCATTTGTTTTTGTCTCAGAGTCTTTGAATGAGTATGTTTTTATTGTGTGGTTGAGATAATTAATGTTGGATAAACTAAAGGGTAGTGGGGGTCTTTTAAGGTGTCTTTCTCCAGTGATATTTTGAATTCATTTATTTAGAATTGTTTGAATCTGTTTTCTAAGTTTCCAGATTCATGGGGCCCTCGGCCGGGATGAACATGTCCGGGATGGTGGGCTCTCTCGGGATGGACTCCACCAAGTCCATGGTGACTCTGCACGCAGCGCCGCGCAGGAAGCGGCGGGTTCTCTTCTCACAGGCGCAGGTGTACGAGCTAGAGCGGCGTTTCAAGCAGCAGAAGTACTTGTCCGCGCCGGAGAGGGAGCACCTGGCCGGACTGATCCACCTCACCCCGAACCAGGTAAAGATCTGGTTCCAGAACCACCGGTACAAACTGAAGCGGCAGGCAAAGGACAAGAGTGGACAGACGCTGCAGGACGGAGGTGGTGGTGGAGGTGGAGGAGGGAGCGGTGGAAGTCTGTGTCGCTCCTCATCTGTGTCCCCGGTTCTATCAAAGACCGGTAAAAGCTGCAGGACCGACTCCAGCAGCGCCAACCAGGCCGGGATCAGACAGAGCAGCGCGGGGGAGGCCATGACGGGGACCCCGCAGCAGCAGCAGGTGAACCAGCTCTCATCCACGGAGGAGCTCGAGGATTTATCCCCGAGTCCGCCTCTGGGACTGCACGCGCAGATCAACATGACGCAGACGGACGCGGCGCTAATCGAGTACACAAACAGCATGATCGGCTCCAATTTACTATACGGAAGGACATGGTAGTGACACCCGGAAAAGAACTGAGGGAACTCAGACATGAGTTGGATTTTTTGGAGAACGGGAAAAAAAAGGCACCAGACTTCTTTTACTGTCTTTATTTCCGTGCGTAAAGCTCTGGCTCCTTTACGCACGCAGGGCTCAAAGGACGCGCTGTTTGAGCGAAGGTGCAAAAATAAAACTATATTACCAGAGCCAGCGACTAGTCTGAATGTTTCTGATTATTTTTCTCCCTCTGCAGAAAAAAAAAGTGTTTGTTAAATCTTTTTTTGTTGAATCTTCTTATGTTATGAACAATATGGTTTTTCAGTAGATCAGGAAAAAACGAAACGATTTTATTTGACGAGTTTCAGTAAGAGGTACGCGCTCCGTGCTTCCCGTTTCTTCCTACAAATTTAAATTATTGCAGGTTTAAAAATAAAAACAATGCAGCTGTGACGAAATATTCTCAACAAGCACAGTCAGGATATGTTCTTTGGTTTAGATTTTTTTTATTGTTTCATTTATTTTTACAAGTCCTGTTTTTAAATAATGGATCAGTTTGAAGCGGAGTTAAGATGGATATGGATATAACGGAGTTTGTTGCATGAAGGTATCAGAAAATTCCTGAGGAAAGGCTCCAGGCTGCAGATATTTTCAGAGGTTCAATTCAAGCTGTGGAATGAGAATGCTCACTTTTTGTTTTTGTAATTCTTCTGGAAGATTTATTAAAATGGAGTGACCTTTGAAGTGTTTTTGCTTCTAATCTAAGAGTGAATTAAAAGACTATTTTTGACCTGTTAGGAGAGAAGATTAATCCTGTCAAATAATATTATCCAAACATTTAGTTCCAGTCTCTCTTTTTTTTTTTTTTGGAACATTTGGACTTTTTTAGAGAGATTCCTCTCAGAAATAAGGACAAGAGACTCGATCTGTGACTCACTTGTATTTGACAAGTTTTACATGCTGATCATCTTAAAAATCACAAGTTACATAACACAAGTTTTTTTTTGTAAGTAAAATAAAAAGAAAAAAAATCATTTTACAAGAAGACATTGAAAAGAAAAAGATGACATGTCTCCCCCTACAAATACTCCCCTTAGCCCCCACTCCGTCCACATTTCCCCTAGTCAGTCCACTCTGACTTCATTTCCAGGTGTATCTCTTGGATGGGGGAGGGAGAGGGTAACCTCTGCCAGAGCCGAAACCCTAAAACATACAAACATGTTTGATTTAAATGATGAAATTACATTTAATAAAGAACATTCATAAATATGTAAAATACAAAAATAATGGCACTGAAAATGAGTTATCTGAGACAAAGAGAGTAAAGAAACAGAAACTATAAGAAGCATAATGATTAAAATAATGTACTCTGACTTTAAGAAAATTAGTTTTTATCTTTTTAGTATTTTAAAAGAATAAAAATTGTATCAAACAAAATTTTTCAACAAAATAAAGCCAACGGGACAGACTTTGTTCTTTTTCATCACATCTCCTCTTTGTTCTCAGCAGCAGATTTATTTAGTTTTGACATTTTTCAACATTTGAAACCTTCTGTTTTAAAAGGCGCTCAAAATATATAAAATGTCCTCCCCAACTCAGACAAATAAAGTTTAAGTTTTATTTATTTATTTATTTTTTCAGGAGATTTAACAGCGAGTCTAAATGTTCTGTGAGGATTTGACAAATCAGCGCTCGACAGGAAGCTTATTTCAAAATAAATGACTGAACGTAAAAATACTTCTTTGATTTCACTAAAAATATTATTTCTGAGGCCGGAATTTAAACCTGAGGTCTCCTAATCACAGAGTTGATAGTACGATTTCCTGCCTCCACATAAACTTAAGTGACGTTACACAAAACTCTCTCCACTTTAAGAGTCTTTGAAAAATACAGCAGAAATACAAGTCTGTGCTGAGTACACTGCAATACAGACACTTGGCTGAGGTGGATTTATAGACGTGACTGAAGGTGAGTGAACTACATCTGAAAAGTTTTTTAAAAAATTAAGATTTGACTGTTATCACAAACTTCCTGTCAGAGTTCAAACTTCAGATGGTTTCTCTTCTCTGTTCCAAAGTGTTAAGAGCTAAAAGAAGAGACAGAAGAAAGATCCTCTGCAGGGATAATGTAAATATAGTTCAATAAGATTTTAAAAATGCAAACATCAAACATTCACAGAAAGAGAGCTCTTCAAAGGTAAACATGAACATTTCACTTTGAGTTAACATGTAAATAAAATAAGTTTATGAAAATTTCTCAAAGTGCAGCTAAAGATTTTTGTTTTTAAGAACTTTGTTCACATGAAACTAAAGAAATAATTAACCAAAAAAACTAAACATGGGAAGTTGATCTAAAATGTGACACCATGTGGTCCGCACATTACAGAAGAATATTAGTTTGACTAAAATTTGTAATGCATCGTTTCCAGATCCAAAACTCAGATAACAAAGGAGGAGAAGAATTTTGACTTTTTAGGCTGACCTTTGTTTTTAAGTTTTCTTCTTTTTGCAGAGCTGCAAAAAGATTTGCAAAAAACGCCCAAAAAAATCAGACTTTTGAAGTTAAAGGCAGATTTCAAAATATAATCTTAGAATTTAGGAAAAATAAAAAAAAACATTGATACACTAATCTGCCCTCACTTTGACCACTATAAGAAAAGTTAAGATTTTCTTCAGACTTTCTGTCCTCACACTGTTCTTGAATCTTCTTTTGGATTCTGGCTTTGCCCTCAGACTTCTGGAGAAGTATGAAGAAGTATAACTTTTTACACAAAGTTTATTTCTTTTAAAAGGTCAGCATTCTGGAATATTTTTAAAAGAAACTTTATGATTAAAAGTTTTTTTTTCAATTTTTTTCTGAGTGTTGTGGAAAAAGTTGAGCTAAAATGATGTCTATTTCTGATCCTCCTTTGTAGCATGTGGAAGCAATCTGACCAAAGAAGACGGCTGGTTAAAAAAAGATAAAATGTTCATAGGTAAAGTTAAACTTCAAAAGAACTTTGGATAAAAAATATTTATTTTGTCTGATGCACAAAATGATTCTTTATAGAAAAAATCACCTTGATCAAACATCCCAACACAGAAGCTGAAAACATCTTTATCTTCAAACTGTGTATTCTCTACTTTGAAATCCTGAACCAAGATATTTGAAATAAATCTTTAAGTGCCTGAAATGTTTCTTTTGAATTTACAAACAAGTTCCAGCCAAAACTGAAGAAGTAACATGCCAAGTTTTATATTTTTAAGACACAATTTAACACTTTTGCCTCCTGCAATGGTTCCATTGCAAAATAAAAATAACTTAATTCCTCATTATAAATAAAGAGATGATTAAACCTACAAAGAGAGATCTAGTTTAAGGATAATGCAGTTAAAAGTTGTAAAAAAAGACGTCAGACTGAGTAAGAACAGTGCTGCAGACGGTCAGAGCAGAGAGGGTTAAAAACAGACTTTTATTTTGAAGGGACAGGTTTACCTGATGCTGTTGGCCCCGGTTGTCCCGGCGGTCCTGCCAGTCGTCTCTGCGGTGATCGAAGCGCTGCTGGTGGTAGCCACCTGGCCCCGCCCCTCCCTGGCCTCGGTTCAGGTTCTGCTGGTACGCTGAGTGCTGAGACTGCTGGGCCCGGTCCCAGCCGTGACCCCCACCGCCGTAATGCTGCTGCTGCTGCTGCCTGCAAACACACACACACATTCAAACACACACATTGGAACACACACAGGAACATCTGTCAGCCTCTGTTAAGTACACTCCACTGCAAGGTCTCGAATTCACATAGAGATTCTGGGACAGGCCTCAGTCCTGGTCGAGGTTTTGTCTGAAGAGTGTGTGAGGCCTTGGAAGAAGAGGCACCTGGCACTGAACTCAAACATCCAGGAATGTGAGCATGACGCTGAGAGCAAAGAGCCACAGCTACCACCGATTGCTCTCACAGGGTGGAAATAATTTCCCACAGAGCGCTGGGATGGATAGGGACGGTTAACGGCCATTTTAGAGGAGAGGAAGAGAAAAACCTCACAGATATTCAGCTTCAGTTAAAGCTCACACTGCATGAAACTCTTCATCTGACTCCTCTGATTCATCTGTTCTCTGTTACTTTATTCCACAAGAGATTAAATCTGTCTTTCACTATGATCTAAGGAGGAATAAATGAATGTTCTGCTCGTTTTTGGGTCCCTTTCTTTACGTCTTGTGTTATGATGCTGTCTGCAGGAGGATAGCTGCAATGGATGATGTTGATTCAGTTCTTTGTTCAAGATTTTAACACCTTCTTTTAGATATGCACTGACTGATTGGCTGGCTGATATCCTTAATTTTGTGGGGTTGGGGGATCAGGGAACAGTGATCGGCCCATCCCTTCGTATGAAACTGATCTTATATACCTCCAGGAAGGTGTGACAGCCAGCCATTGTTGCTTTTTACTCTGAGACATAAAACTTACAACACTTTATTGGTTAAATTGAAACATAAAGATTTTATTGTTTAACAGGCATTGTTCAATGATTTTCAGTGAAATAACCTTTTTAAAGACTGGTGGTCAGCCAGAAAAGTTGTGATCGGTGCATCCTTACCTTCTTTGAATATTTTCCTACTTTTATTTCACATATACGTCTTGAATAGAGATATTCATCCATGATTAAACCAGTAAAATTTCTCCTAAAGAATCCATCATTTCAAGTCACTTTTCAGGCTGAAATAGTTATTTGATTTGAGACTCTCTGATGACAAAGTCCAACTTTTTCCTCATTTTTAAAATAATTTGTTTAAATGTTTTGCAATATCTTGACTCATGGTAAAACAAACAACATTAAAACACTTTAAAGTTATTTCTACAAACCAGAGCAAACAGTGGATCCTCTGAAAAAGTATAGAAACACAAAAACACAAGTTTGACGGAAGAAGTCAGCCTGAAAAATCTCAGAAATTAAGTCCTAATCAAGCAACGTTAAAAGCTGTTTGATCAAAATTAACATGTTTACTGCAAAATTAGACGACTGTTTACATGGCAAATATCAGCTTTCACCACAACAAGCAAATTTTAGCACGGTTTATTTTGACATAGACGTGCAGAAGTTGATCTTTCTCCTCCTAAATTTAACTCAGGGTTTGATTTTCCTTATCAGCAACAAAAATAAGGACTTTGAAAGTTCGTCTTCAGGCCAAGTCTTGGAGGATTCTTCAGCCCGCGGACCTCCAGGCGACCCCTGACCTCCCTAAAACCCCTCTCGACAGACGTTTATGCAGAAACGAAGCTCTCCAACAGATAAAACCTCCTCTCCTGAGCTGACTTAGCAAAGCTGCACATGAAAGAGCAGCGAGTATGAAATGAACCATATTCACATATGGCCGGGATCTTCCTCATCCTCTGAAATGAGGCGGCTGCATTGCATCGTGGGACCGAGTGAAGAGTCGGCACGCCACGGCCCTCCAAACCTCGCCCGGACAATGTGTCCATGCAGCCCTGATATTAAAAGTCTCTTCTCTGTAACAATGAGGGGAGCTGAGAGTGAGCGCGCAGGCCCCCATCCCTCATTACTGAACCATGTCACACTCAGGACAGAGCCGGACTTAACCGAGCGCTGGAATCCTAATCCCCCCCCTCTCCAAGTTCCTCCTGCATTTCATTTGGTCCGTCCCGAGCAGCTAAAGAAACTGTTTTCAGTCTCTGCTAATAACTACTGACCTGAGGTGACATGCAGCCACAATGGGCCTGAAAAGTTGAACCGGGAACCTGATTAGGACTTTTGGAGAGGTCTGGAGCTGGAATCAAAGCCGGTGTGTGCGGCGCGGGGAGCTGCGCAGCCTCCAACAGCATTAGTGATGCCTCATTAAGTTGCACAAACCTCCTCAAGAGAAATTTGTTTTAGAGCGACGGGGAGAAATCTTAATTCAGCTCCCCTGATGCAGGAAGGCAGAGCGCCACAGTGAACCACGGGAGAGATTTAGATGGAGACGAGCTGCAGCCGGCGCAAACTGGGGCCTTGACATGTTTAATTCAAACTTTGATTGTGAAAAAGAAACAAGCAGAGAGACGAGACAGGAAGGATGTGAGGCTGTTTGATAAAATCACATTCTAACAGCTTAAAGGTATAAAATTAAAGCGTCTGTTGAGCGGTCGATGAAGTCCTTGGCTGACAAAGCAACAAAGACCAAACAGATCCGAGCGAGAAGCAGAAACACCAACGCAGGCTCTTTTCCTGGGTCGGTGTCTAAACCAAACTGCAGCTCATGAGTAAATATAACAGCCAGGAGGACAAACTCCACGTCTCGGCTCAGCAGGAAGCGTTAGAAACAGACGACTCACCTTGGGAAGTGGGGCTGGTGGTGGAAGGGGGGCGGCGCTCCCAGCAAACTGTTGTGCTGCCTGGAATCTGCAGGGAACAAAAGACGACATGTTCACGAGTGCTCCTGACCGCTCAAGTTCTGAGGTTTTCACATACCGAGGAGGAAAGAGGGCGATTGAGTTAAACCTGGACCTGCGTTTGAGCCTCTTTGGCACAAATCAAAGCAAAAGGTGCTTTTATCAGTTTGTTTATTCTCAGGATGCAGAGCTTGATCTATCAACATATTTGACTCAATCATAAAAAGAAACAAACATTTCCACAACGCTAAATTAAGAATCATTCAGTTTTTCTTCACTAATAGCTCGATAAAGGAAACTATTTCCCTCTCAAAGCATCTTATTGTGAGTGTTCTGAAAGAAAGCTTCTAAAAGATGCAGATAAAACTTCAGAGTTTATTATTTAGACCCTTAGACTGATCCTCTTTGGTTCAAAATGAAACCAAATGATTGCTTTCAGCTGTTTGCAAGTCTCAAATATAACACTTGACAAATCAATTAGTGCGGTGCAGATATTTCCTGTGAACATTGAGAGTCCTGTTTTCCAAGTTTAGCTTCTATAGAACTCAAAATGTGAAAGAGATGAACTTAAAATCAGTTTGGTGTGAGATGAAAAAAGTAATTTTTGAACCTCTTCTTTGTTTTCATTAAAGCACATGAATCAATATCAAACATTTGACTGCAAAAGCATCAAAAGTCATCCATTGTTTCTTTAACTACAGTAGCCCCTCAAGTTTTTTTTGAAGATTTCTGACTGAGCCCAAAAAGGATTTTTTTATGCAAGAACTGCACTTTAAGAAGTTTCCTTTGAGAGTAAATAATCTGAAGTTTAAGTGTTTTTGGGGCCTGCACTAACGTGTATGTTTTTTTCTGGTTTGTATCACTTTAGGATCTTAACAGGGTGATAATGAAGGAACACCTTAACATTTAAAGTGCCTTGTCTCAGTTATCTGGTTCAAATAAAGATAAAAACAGCTGTAAAATAATCAATATAAAGTTTAGGGGCTAAGAGTTAAAATTATTTTGACATTAGCTTGACTTTTTTTATGTGACTGCAACTCCAAAATGAACCCTGAATGTTCTTCTGCTGCTGTTCTTTAGTGTATTTCCAAACTCTTGCACCTAAATCAGTTTTTAAGCTTCTCTTAAAAAGACAAAATGTTTCACTTTTGCAGCATCAGGTCAGCTCCTTTGAGTGAAACCAGAGGTTATTTTGAGCTTTATCAAACAAAATTTAAAAAGAAAACACATTTTACGTTAACACTTGTGCTAAATCCAAAGGTTGTTTTCCACTCCACTTTCCACTAGTTTTTTTGTGTATTTCCAAGCTCAAACATATAGTGCCCACCAGGACTCTAAAAAAAGAAAGATTAGTTGAGTTGGACTGAATTAAAATCAGGAAATGAAGTTTTGTTGACAAAAATCCCTCAACAACCTCAAACTGACAAGATTTCTTTGAGCTCATACAGGACAACTTAAAATCCTGAGGTGGTTTTTGCTTTGATTCATGAAAGTAATCTCAGGTTTTTATTAACTTTCTAATCGTTATCAACTTGTAAATCTTTTGAAAGCCTTGCAGGACGTTTAGAAAGGATAAATTTCACATTTACATAATTTTCAATTTAATTTTCAGGGTCACATGATACTGGAATTAATAACTGTCCTTCTACAGCATGAAATGAAACCAAAAGCTATTTTCTGATGTTTGATTTCTTTGTATATTCTCAAACTTCATCATATAATCAACAGAAACACTTTTTTGAGATGGTAAAAACAATGAAATATTTAATATTTTTATTACTGTGAGTCAAATTTTGCTAATTAAACCCCAGAGAATATCAGCTTTAATCACACTGATGATTCACATTAAAGCCTCATTGTTAACAGAACCATAATAAAAACTGAATGTTACATTTCATTAAAGAAAAGAAGAAACATTTTACAAAACTGCATTGTGAGTTTTCTTTTGTGTGTTTAAATGTGATTTAACCTCAAGCTAAATCTCAAGTTCGATAGTTTAGATGTTATAACCACAGGATTTGCATTGGAGCCTCTTGAATGAGCTGAACAGGATGATCAATTAAGGATTAACATCAAACATGGTGAACAGAAAGCAGGAAATGTTTTTGTCAAGGTGGTTTTTCTGGACAAATCTTGAAAAATCTGATGTTTGATTGTTTAGAGATCTGAACTTTGGAGGTTTGATGTAAAAAATTGAGATAAATAAAAGTGACAAAGCAGCTTCAATTTGAGTTAAAGGAGATCAAGAACGGAGAAAAACACGCACAGTCTCCTGGTGTTGTGGCTGCAGGATAAACTGTTGTCAGGATGAATGTGAGCTGTGTTGGAGGTTGGAGGCAGAGCGGCAGACAAGGCAGAGCCACATTTGCATTTTTTGTTCGGGAAAATGAAATAAGCATTCAGCCGGCAGCATTGTGGACGCCTCAAGTACCCTGGTTCCATCGCTGCGAGCCCTTCACAAAGACACACTTATAAAAAAAAAAAAAAAAAAAAAGAGGAGCTAACGGCTTCTTCCAGATTCACTGTTGCCAAGGCGATGACCAGCTGCGAGCCGTGGACTTGTTTGTTTATCGGGGCCGGCCGGCTGAGTGGATCGGCTCAGGGCAGGTGAAGGGGGCCACGGTAAAAAAAAAAAAAAAAAAAAAAAGACCCTGATAGACTCACATTTACAAAGCTGGGAGGGGGCTGGAGTTAACGCTGAGGGTCTGGACTGATACGAGGGGACAGCAGCCGATACTGACGGAGGATAAGAGAGCGACTATCAGGCTGTGTCATGTGACTGTTTAATAAAACTGAATAATTTTACATCACTGACTCACTCATTGTTTCCATCATCAAAGGAGGCCTCTCAAACGTCCTCTGACACGTGAACTGATGGTCACTGATTGTTCTTTTTTTAAAACCTGGACTCAGATCCTGATATACTTGAAGGGTTTACATTTGAAAAAATCACAATTCTCATGCTTTAAAATATTTTGAGTTTTACAACAAACATAAATCTGTATTCTCTTTCCTCCCATTCTTCTCTCATTAGACTCTCAGGACATGGCTAGTGTTTCCTAAAGCCTCCGTCTTGTTAGAGGAGGTTTTTAGTTGATTAACTTTGCCAATGAACGTGTTTAGACCCTTCAGTGCTTCACACAGGAAGCATGTTGACTCAAGGCGGCTATGTCGCTGTATTACTGTGAGCTGCACTGATTTCAGCCATAAGGAACAGAAAAATGATCAATCGTGGTCTATACTCACGTTGCATCAGCTAAATTTATGTTGAAATCATAAAAAAAATACAGCATAGAAACACTTCTGGAAAGTGTTTCAAAGCAAAAAGCCTGATCTTGTTTTCTCTGTGCAGTGATTCCTTGTTTTCACACAATGCTCTTATTTTGAAATTCAGCTCAGGACAGGTACTTGGAAAAAGACACACCTTGTATTGCTCTTTTATTGCCTGCAGGGAACTTACTTTGGATAAAACATCTTGTTATGAACTTTTCTGATCAGACCAACTAACAAAATCTGTATTACATCCAAATTTATCTTCTGACACTATCAAAAGGTATAAAGGGGTGCCAGTATGGACTAGCTGTTTAAGTCACATGGCCAACAAGGCTAGCTAGCCCTCGTTTATTCCTGGATTTCATTCCCCACTCTCACCCTTTTTCTGGCTCTGTCCAGTGTCCTGTTCTGTCTAAAAGAAGGCCCAATAATAATTTTAAAATGTAGAAAAATCTTTTCTCTTGTCTGTCCTGTCTTGATCAACAGATGGCACCCACTGAGATCTCAGACGTACGTTTGGACCCTGGCAGCAGGCTGACAAATATGAGGGTGGTAAAGATAGTTTTTTGTTGTTTGCACAGCAGTGGTGCAAACAAATGCATGTAAAGTTTGTATTTACTCAACCTTGGATGGTTTTATTCAGTCAGTTAC
Organism: Halichoeres trimaculatus; assembly: GCF_033239565.1. Taxonomy (NCBI): domain Eukaryota; kingdom Metazoa; phylum Chordata; class Actinopteri; order Labriformes; family Labridae; genus Halichoeres; species Halichoeres trimaculatus. The sequence goes on along the minus strand of NW_027437191.1, from coordinate 26,052,050 downwards.
GTGTTACTCTTCCACATTTACATCACCATAAACCCTTTGTGAGTTGAAAAGTTGCACAGTTAATCAAACTGAATGAGTAATAGTGCAAAAAAAAACCCCAAGGTGATATGGTTGGAGATAATCAATATGAACTGTCAGAGTAACAGAAGATTACGGCTGCAAAACCTGAAGCCTTAGGCAGCAGGAAGAGCGAGGTTGTTATGAAGGTGATCACCACAGCCCGCTTGCTCGCTTGCAGTTCATTCTCATGAATATTCCCCGCAGTGCCTTCAACATCATCTCACTGCGAGAGGAATACGTCTGGGTGGACGCTTTAATCTCTGGTATATGTTCACACATGCAGCCTGAACTCAAGATTTTGTAGTAATGTGCATGTGTGAATACAGCCAAAGAAAGAACGTCTAATAACAGGCAATTCAGCTTTTTATCCCAGATTTTTGAGACTTTCATGAACAAATTCAGACTTTCAAACTTTATACAAAAGTGAAACAGTATGTTTGTGGCCTGATAACCTAGAGACGTAAAGGGAAGTAAATATTCCCCCAGTTCTGTGCTGACCGCTGCAAAAAGTAGTAAAAAGACACAATTAGCAGCCAGCAGGCAGACTGCTGTCGGCGCATTATCATTTTGGTTTGTCATTCAGTTTTCATGTTTGATTATCTCCTCCACCAACAAACTTTAAGTGGACCACCCAGCCAGGCTCCAATTATAACTCCACAACACTCTGCTTCTCTTTCCCCACGCCTCAAAAGAGAGAATTACAAGTGGACACCTGTCAATCTCCTTAATTAACAATGATCTGAAAGTGTATAGACCTCCAGTCTGCGCCGCACAAAAGCCAACAAAGGATTACGCTTTAAATCCTTAAAACATGCGGTGTCCACTGTATTAATGCCCGGATTACAACCGTGCTAAACAACTAAACGTCTCTCTCCGCCTTCTTTTCAATTAGTTCAGCGACTATTTGACTCAGCTCACGTCCAGCCGGTTCAGGACCCGTCACAGACACAGGACAGTAACTTTTCTGTGCAAGGACAAAGACGACAGACGGGCACACAAAACTTCAATAGCTTACCAAAAAAAAGCTTTGAGGGGGGGGCTGAAGGAAAGTTTTACCTGTTTTATAGCCAAGAATTCAGGGGTCTTGAATTCATTTTAACATTTTCCTAACTGGTGACTGTTTAAAACCCACTTTCAGCACAAATACAAAGAACGTCTACCTCTCTTTGGAGTGAAATACCCAAAACATTCAATGGAACTCAACTTTAATCAAATCAGTACGATATCATAGAGCTTAAAGATCATCATTCAAATCATATCATGTGAAAGAGATCCATAAATCACAAAAATGTGCAACACATTAACTATGTTCCACTCAGCTCCAAGCCTTTCATGATAAAAATCAAGTCCCTAATTACTCCGTCCTTGGATTCATTCATGCAGGGAGACGACATTCGTAGAATGATTTAATGATATTAAACGTGTGATTGTGAGCTGACTGAGACGTGATGGTCGTGAATATTGAGTTATTGTCAGCTCCTTTAAATGCCTTCCTCTCTAAAGGTTTGTGTTTAAGTGTGATCTGATCTCAGCCAGCAGAGTTTCAAAAGAAGTTTGAAAGCAGACATAATTTTAAAGCAAATTTGAGGATGAGTAAAAAGAGGACGACTGTTAAGAAGTTTTAAGATGTTCGAAAAGGCATTATCAAATCTTTTTTGGCATTAGAGGAAAGTTTTGTATGAACACAGAAAGTAAAAAGAGTAAAAAGAAATTTCTCCAAGGCCAGGTGTGTCTGGTGGCTCCTTGTAGCTGAAGGTGGTTTTGTGGTTGGTGTGAGCAGCTATTGTGTGTGCGCTTGTTATTCTCAAGTGGCGGTGGAGTTTGGAGGCTTATCAGCTGCTGGGTGAATCTGTTACTTTGCTGCCCTGGGTAAAATTTGGTGTCAAGACAATAATGGCCACCAGCAGAGATTCCCCAGCTGGTTATTAAACACCAGCTGGTCCGGCAGCGGTGCACAAAGCCCCACAGCACGGTTCAGAGGCAGTGTGTTGACACATCACTGCAGGAGGTAGCAGCGTCGTCAAAGGGGGAAGTTAACTTTGGTTTCAACCCTCTTCAGAGCGCATCACACAGCCCAATCACACAGGACCCTTTCCTCCTCCTCCTCCTGGTCCTCTACGGTGCTTTTATCAGAGGGGGCCACTGTGTCCAGCAGAGCCACTCCACAGTCTCATTACCAGCCCAGGTCCCCCACAACACTAATCAGGAACCCCCCCAAAGCCTGCAGCAAAGCCTGCAGTGATTACAGGCTGAGCAGCTCTGACAGAGAGAGGCCTCTGCACAAAGGCGAGCACCGGCCTCCTGCTGCAGGATCAGGATCAGGTCCACTTGTCTGGATAATCACATTCCAAGGGACGAGCACATTATAGCTGGACAAGGATCAGTACAGGTTATCAACATTTGAAAGGAGCCAAAAAATGCACTGACCAATTCTGATATATCTTTGTCACGAACAAGTTCATCAGCATAAAAATCAGCTTCATAAAGAGTCTGGAAACCAAGCAGTGCAAAGAGTGAGCATCTCTCCTCTGCAAGACTCAATCAAGTGGCAACCTAAAAATATGAGACAATGTGAAAGTGCTAAAATCTGCTGTTTCTTGAGTGTCCGCTTGAGGCTGGCTCCTGAAGTACCGGAAGTCACATACACACCAAACCAACCAAAAAAAAACAGTTTCTGGTTCAAAAAACGTCTCCTGTCTGAATCGTCAATTTGACCGACAGGCACCCTATAGCTGCGCACGAAGCCCTCACCACTACCAATGTGGCTGCGATAGCCAATATGCTTCATTTTCCGTTTCAGAAACAGACGGGTGACGTTGGGGACACTACATCAATGTTTTATGAAGTCTATGGATTAAATTCAATCACAAGTCACAGCGATGATTTATGTATAAAATCACAGAGAAGTGATTCAAACCCGGAGGATCCAGTAGTCGATACTGACGGAGGATAAGAGAGCGGCTATCAGGCTGTGTCATATGACTGTGTAATGAAACGGAAGGATTTTACACTACTGACTGACTCATTGTTTCAATCATCAAAGGAGCCCTCTCAAATGATGGTCACTAATGTATCATTTTTAAAAACCTGGACTCAAGTCTTTCCATTAAGTTTATAAATAAATTTAGAAATCTGTCTTTCCTATTTCCCCTTTGGAGTCACTGATTATCTCTACAGACATCAAATAAATCAACTCATCAGTGCAGACTTTCAGGAAACATTCGTAACGACATCTGAAGACTGATCTCTGTTTCTGAAAAGCTCCTGCAAAGAGATTTGTGCTTATTTGTTAATATAATCAATACTATGACACCAAATCATTGCCAATGAATGTGTTTTTGAAAGATATGGAACACTTCCTCCCAGCAGTCTGGTTTGGTTAGGAGCTAGACCCCTTTGTGCTCACACACTAAGTGTGTTGGCTGCAAGACAGCTATGTAACAGCTTTCTTACTGCTAGCTGCAAAAAGCTAAGTCATCAAACATGGAAAAATGATCTATCATGGTTTATATTTGCTCCACTTTCCGAGAGCTGATTGGTTCAGTCTGGCACCCATACGAAAGGGTTCCAAAAAGTGGGACGGCTCACGTTGGTTACTTGGGGATCAATGCTGGGATAAGTCAGTGGAAACGCCAAAAAATGCATGCCGTACCGAGATGAACTGAACTGGACTGCTTGGTGGAAAAGCTGCTTTTAACACCACACTAGGGCTGGGGGATATATCGAGTATACTCGATGTATCGCAGGCTTTTGCAAGTGAGATGTATAAAATGGCTATATCGCAGTAAGTAATATTATCTCCAACTTTAGTTCATAATGTAATGTGATGTTATATAACATAACATAATATAATATAATATAATATAATATAATATAATATAATATAATATAATATAATATAATATAATATAATATAATATAATATAATCAGCAAGTTGAATAAATATGAATGAATTATTTTACTGGAACTAAAAACATGTAACTACATAAAGTTTGGTTTAAAGGTTTGCTAAACTTAACCTGAATGTGATTTCCCCTTTTTGCATTTAAATTTTAAAAATCCAACTAAAAGGTCTGCTTGAATCCTTATATTGATGTCATTTTATGCATGAAAGGGTTGGATATAACATTAATATAGTGATTTAGAGGAGAAATCAAAATATTGAGATATATATCGTGTATCGAGATATAGCCTACAAATATAGAGATATTGGATTTTGTCCATATCGTGCAGCCCTAAACCACACCTATGCTTTAAATGGACTGCGAACCCAGTGTGATTGTAAACTTGACCCTATTCATTATCTGACACCAAGACATCAAGTGAGTAGTAGAGGTAGACACAGGCTTGAGACCATCAAAGATATCAGAAGCTTTGCTGGACTACAAGTGCTATCAAGACCACAAACTCAATAGAAACTACAGAGCTGGACAGAAACAACAGAAAGTGCAGTCCAGTTTTGTCAACATTACAGCTCTATCTGAGCCTAACTTTGTGTATCTGATGAGATATGGGCCTGCTAAGTAAATGACCTTTGTAAAAAAAAAAAAAAAAAAAAAAAAAAAAAAAAAAAAAGCCTCCTTCATTGACTTTACCTTGCTTGCAGCCAGGCCCAAGTTGCCTCAAGTTGTTTGGTGCAATTTAAGGGTTTCTTCAGAGAGCATACAAAGGTCAGGCTAGCAAAGTTTTCCCTCAACATCAGTGACACTTGCAGTAGATGTTAATAGTCACCTGCCAACCCCACACACACACACACACACACACACACACACACACACGCACACACGCACACACGCACACACACACACACACACACACATTCTGGTCCTGCCCAAACCTCACTCATTTCTGGTGCCAAATTTCTGACACACTTGCAATGGTGCTTGACATGCAACTTGACCCTGAAGCTCTTGCAGCCTTGTTTGGTGTTCCTTCTTTAACAACACCTGGCTTCCCATCAACAAAACGTTGTGTACTGGCCTTTTCAACCTCACGAGAAAGACATCTTCGATTTAAATGGAAGCATGACCCCGTTCACACAATAGTTGGTTGAGGGAGGTGCTAAATCATATCAAATTAAAAAAGATGAGTTTCTTACTCATAGGATCTAGTAAAGAACATCTAGCAAGAACTATCATTCACATAGAAAGCATGCTAATTATTATATCCAACTGTGTTTAAAAAAACTCAATAAAAAAATTTGAGAAAGAGAAACTACAGTGAGTGCAAAGGAAATAATTATTATTCTCTTGATTTTTACAGATTTGTTGTTTCATCTTTGTCAGCCACCTTCAAAGAATGGAGACTAAGATGTGGCCCAGGTCAGTTTGTGTTGAAGGAGAATCTTGCATCCTGATACAATGTGATGTTATTACTCTTAAATCGCAGTAAATGCAGAGATCTCTGTGTTTTTAAGTTGTATAAAGACCACCGTGTCCCTTTCCTGAGGCAGGAAAACTCTGAGCATGTGATGATCATCTCTCAGAGAAGAAATTAAAGGTTTGGACCTTTAAACTGATAACAATCATCAGAAGTTTGATTTTAGAGCAGACATCAGATTGGTACTTCATATAATAATAAATCTGATGTAACAAAAATCACCCAGAAGCAGGCTTAGAGTTAAAAACAATCCATGCCAAACATTCATAAATCCACCCATCAGTGCAAGTAATAATTCTCCAACTGATGGAGGGGAAAAAAAACCTAGAGTGAAATAAAAAAAAGACTGTCCTGGTGCACTAATTGCCAAGTTTAACATTAAGAACGAGCAGCAGAGGCCAGGGGAGGTGCTGCCGCGATCCGGAGGAGCCAAAAACCCCCATTTGCATCAAGTGCCACCAGAATAGTAGCAACTCCCCCGCACGCCATCAGTGGGCAGATGAGATTATTCATCTACTTGCAAATTGGCACATCAAAGTCAAACTGGAGGAGAGCTGGCAGAGGACCATGGGGCCGAGGCCGGGGCGAGCGCACGGCGTGATTAGGAGCCGGGGAAGAGATTCAGCCTCCATATGTGACGAGCCCTTCAACCGACTCACACATGATGAACAAAATGCAGAGATTTAATTACGAGTTCCTCAAAGAGCTGCAGTGTGACAGCTGCATATACAACGTGTACCACTGTGACAGAGAGAGATCAGATCCCCACGTCTGTTACCTTCAGGACAAACTGCATTGTGTAAGCGTCTTCACATTAACATGCAGGTTCAGAGCTCTGGCTCAAGGACCAGGGCAGGACTGCTGATAGGAGGGAGAGACATAGAGGGAGAGGATGGATACTGGGCTCATGTTTAACAGAATCCTTTGTGCTGCAGATCCATAGCTCATGGCTTTAAACTCCAGCAGAAGAAGTCTGCATGCAGAGAAGCAGAAAAATCCACCTAAACTTTAAGACTTCTCTTACAAACCACTCTCATTTATAAAAGTGTAAACAAGTTGCCAAGCAATGTCAGCTCATAGAAGAAAAGGATCCTTTTAGATTAACTACAGGCCACACTGGAAGCTCAGAAACATTGTTCGTAACTCTGACGGATTATGTCCCCAGCCGATCTGAGCTAAAGGGTCTGTTTTGGATCTTTCAAAAGAGGAAAAGACGCACAATTCAACATTTTACCTTGCTTTAACGCACAAATGATTAGGACAGATGCCAGCTTTCAGATTCTGAACCAACCTTAAGAAGTCTGGAATATGCTGCCTGTTACTCCTCTTTAAAAATACATCTGCAGGGTTAATGCACAGCTCAGCGATGGTGTGGGTATGTTTTGGTACTCGTACGTAAATGGACAGTACTACAGGAAGCTAATGCTCCTCAAAAATAAAATGTGTGGAAACCTGCAGGATGGGGTCTTGTTAGCTGACTTAATAGGTGACAAAAGCTTACATTGTAAAGGATGAGTCTGTATTATGAGTATTGTGCAAAGGTCAAACATGTCAACAACAAAAATACTACCAGGAAAAAGCATGTCACCTCCACAATTTCCCACTAAATACGGTAAAAGTCTTGACACACTTAGACTTCACTGTGACTGTGAACAACTCCAAGTGGCTGCTCTTCTTTATTCTAGGGTGTTTTTGATCTCAACGTTTTCAGACACTTTCATGAAGATTTCTTGTTTAGAGTTATTGTTCTCTATCCTCACAGTATAAAACATTTTCATCAGTTTTTTCATTTTAGTGGCAGCACCCTGTGTCCATGCCTGTCCGACCCCTTGAACTCACCAATGCTGTAAATGAAGTCCCTTCCTCCCTGTTTCTGAAGATTTCCATTAATAAATAATGATATGACAAAAGTATGTCACCTCATTTATTTTCTTCAAAGCCTATGTTAAAGAGGATAATTTGACAGGAGTTTATTGAACAGTAGAAAGCAGGGAATTGTTTGAATATATTTGATTGGTGCTCTTGGGCCATCCTCTCCGTACGAGCTTAACAATGACCATTCTTTTCACCAGAGGTGGACTAATTCAACAAAAAGGAACAAAAGAGAAGTTCCTCAGAATTTAATGAGGTTTCTATAATAGGTAGGGTCATAGCAATAGAGAGCTTGATAATGTAACACAGGGCCATAGCTCTGAATTCAACATTTCAGAGAATTCTATTGTTGATGCATGAATGACCTTGGAAATGAAAGTTTACCAAAGTCCACTTTTGGGAAACTTTAACCTGCTTTAAGTTCTTATTGATGAGATTCACAGAATTTCTTCTATAAGTCTGTGGACCTGACACTGATCAAGAGTTTGACCATGAGAGTAGACTGTGTTTCTAAAAACTGCTTGATTTTTTTAAAACTACTTTGAGAGTGTGCAACAAAAACAGGAGAGAAAAGTTTTAATGTCTTAACTTTCTAAACTCTGAACATAATTTTCTATATTCTGATTTCTTGGACTTTGTATTATCTAATTGATACATAAATTAATTGCAGAGACGTGGATGTTTTAATGTGCCTTGATTCAGAGCCAAAGTGTTTGTGTGAGCTTGTGACGTCTTACGTTGGAACGACTGGTGTCCTCCGTGCTGACGGTAGTTTCCCTGTTGGTAGCTGTTTGGTGGCGGGGCGTTACTGTACTGTCCTCCACCGTGCTGGTTTCTGTTCATACTGTGACTGGAGGAAGAGAAGAAGTTGTATTTATATACTTGTACAATCACGCTCATCTCCAGTCGAATAGTAGGATGTTGATAATTGATGGCAAAAAAAAAATGCAAACAGCTGAAATTCACATGCTTTTCCCCCCCTTGTGTGTTCTATTTCTGCAGTGAAGTGTAAGACTGTCTTCATATTAAAGACTTTGTCACTGTCAGCACTGAAGAGTAAATAATTTGAAATCAAAGAAGCAAAAAGATCCATGTCATTATTATTTTCCCCCAGTCTCTGAGCACCTGCCTGTTTGGCCCCATCAAAGCACATAACTGCCTGAATTACTGAATTAATGTCGTAGTTTAGTCTGAAACTGGAAAAAATTGGACTACACTGCGTTTCCTCAAATCCCTGCATAATTAATTCCCAAACACGCCACAGTCGGACCGAGCCAGATGTTCAATTATTCACATTTCCTTAATGATAATATCAATGTGTGGAGGAGGCAGCTCAGATCATAATCAAGCATGGCTGGTTAATGGGGGAGAAACAAACATTTAAACACAATTTAAAATACTGTAATCCTCTCTGAAATCTGAACACTGAGTCACTGCAGAATCAGGAGGCATTGTTTACCACGTCTGACTGTAACATCACATCATCAGATGTTTCTAAAGCAGGTGTGTTCAGATTCAGATGTTTACATCGGCTCATTTAGATGCATAGGAATAGGAGAAACAACCTGAGTGACAAAGGATTTGACTAAACACTGGGTGCATTGACACAATTTAAACATGTATGACAAAATAGTGCACTTAAATTTGTGTGAATTTCAATAATGAGGGTGATTTGCTCTGCACAGATTCATCAACCTAAAGCTCAAACATTCTGTCTGTGCAGATTAAGATCACTTGGTGATTTAATGTAAAACTCTGTTTGTTTTCATGATACTCAGTATACATTTTTCTAAAACCAGACCTTCTGTGTTCATCGTTCCTTTGACAAAACCTCTACCTGTATATAAATATGGATGACACACTTACTCCCATTGCGAAAAAAATGAAGCCAAAATACCCTAGAGAGAAATGTTTTGGTGCCAGAGTGCAGGAGCAATTAAGCTAGATATCAAAGTCTATTTCTCAACATCTCACAAGGTAAAGGTAAAGGTAAACAGGTAAAAGCTGACCACATTATCATCTCTGTTATTTGAGGATCTGTCCTGGGACCAGTCAGTGGAAATACCACAAAATGCGTGCCGTACTGAAACAAACGGAACCGAAACACTTGGTGGAAATGGGGCTTAAATATCAGAAAACTTACCCCAGTGCTCTGAAACCAGACTGGTCCAGGTGAGCCTGCTGCCTATTTGGGTTGAATCCCAGCTGAGGTCTCCATGGTTCCCTGTTCCCTCTCTCCCAGTCCCCTGGCTTCAGGACCTTATTGGGAATCCTAAAAGAAGTAAATAACATGATGAATGATTAGAATCTGTAATTAGAGATCTTTATACAGTCCCTTTAAGATGGTCTCAGGGGGAGGGGAGGACTGATGAATGGTCTGATGAATCCAAATCTGGCATTCTTTTTGGAAACCATGGACGTTGAACAATATCTACAGGTTTAGGAGCAACATATGCTACCATCCAAACAATGACCTTACATATTTCAGAGGCAATGAAAAACCAAATTCCTCATGAATAAAACAGCATAGCTCTGCAGCAGAAGAGTCCAGTTGATATAAACTGACCTGCAAAAGGAGGCCTTGAACTGCTTAGCAGCTGAAATCCTTTATCAGGTGAGATTGGGACAACATTTGACCTTGAACTCATCTCTGAATTAGTCTTGAATCAAAAGAGGGTTTCTGAATGATTTACAAACCATCTAGCTCCTTTTTTTACCAACATTTACAAAGCGCATCAACTCTTTTTCTGGTGTTTTACATCAAACATTTTACTATATCCACCAGTTTTCAAAGAGAAATGTCTTCTGTAGGACCCAAAAGGTTTAAAACAGTGCACCTCAGACAGGATTCGAAGGTCAGAAAGTATTCAGAGATGGAATAACACACAGCTGGTTTTGATTTCTTCCTGGGATTTGTTAACAATCATAACATATTGAATTACATTTCAGGTCTTAATAATGACAAGTGCAAAATGAAAGAATCTAACACTTGAAAAGAAGGGTATAAAGTACACATCAAAGCACATCTGAGTAAAGATTAAGAACAAAAAGAGAAAAAGCCTCACTTGGCTGCAGGAAGGAGGACCGCCTTGAACACAAAGTCATCTGCATACTGCGGATCCTTGAACTTCACTCTGGAAAGTAAAAGAAAATTCACTTTCAATTAATGGACAAAGACGCTTCCATTAGCTCGTATTTTTTATTAAAAGCAACATTTCTAAAAGAAAATATCTCCTCTTCACAGTGAGATTCTGAGCTGCTGATGCTGGATGTTGAGGATTATTCTGTGATTAAGTGCTGTCATTTTCTTCTCAACCTGTCTGGTTCTACTTCACCCTGTCATTTTCCACAGGAATGTCTTTTCACCCTCACAGAATGGCGGCATGCTGCTATTATTCTAATGACAGGTGGGCGTACTGATACACACAGCTCCACTCTCCGTCGTGTGACAGAGGACAATCGTCTGTGGAGCTGAAAACGTCTGGTATCAGTGAATCCCTGCAAGCCACAGAATAAAGAAAGATCTGATATCTTTTTATATGAACTACTCGTGTGTACATTCAAACAAGCTCCTGTTATAAACCCAGACATGTGAGTCTAACTACACATAAAGGTTTGAGACGATCACTTCTCAGATTTTGATAGAACAGATGCCTTGAACTGGAGGTGTTTTTCACACTGGGTAGAATAAATGTATAAGACTGCATGCTACATGATGTGCTGTTGTATTTGTGCTCTTTAATACAAGGTCATCTGAAACTTGATTATGTAGTCATCTTGACATATTTTAAAACAAGGAATAAGGATCATCTGAGCAGTTTGTGCACGTTTTACTGCTTGTTTTATCTATCTATGCATTATTCACTTCTTTTAGTCTTTTGCTGTTTTACTCTCTGTCTTGCTCTTTATGTTGTTCCTGACCACAGTCCTCAAATAACAGACATTTTGTGTCCCAAAGGAAGCGTTCCTGGTGAAACAAAGGTGATATCTCAATGTTTTTAACAAAGCCCCCCTTGTTGGCCCTCATTTATTAATCTTGGGTGGCAGATTGGGGGCTGCAAGGTGGCACCAGGGGGAGCTCAGAAAATTGGAGGGAAGAGAAAAATAGGATCTAATTTAATATTTATTTTTTATTTCATTGTCTTAATTTTTATAACCATTTGTCCTAACCAAGTTTCTGATTGTACCTAACCACACCTCGTGTGACAGCTGCAACTGTGGCATGATGATGCCATGATCTATGTCAACCTGGCGGTTTGCACATGTTATAAAGCTATCTTAAAAAACTAAACTGAAGTTTGAGGCTTTTTCTCTGTCTAAGTACTGACTACATGTAAGAAAGGAGTTTCCAACCTTGGCTGACAGAGCCTTGAAATGCCCTTTTTGAAACAACCTCCTTGCACGAGTCTGGTTTTGGTTTAACAATTTCCCGTTCTTAACAAACGTAATAGGATCGAAAAAATGAATAAAAGTAAAAAAAATACATTCTTTAAGTTGACATTTCTTTACATATTTTGAAACATAGTCTGTTTCCAAAGGGGGTCCCTGGCCAAAAGCAAATTCTGTTTTATCTTTTTAATAAGACAAATTTTAAAACTTACCGTTGAAATGCCTTAGAGCACATGTTTATTAAACAGCTCCTAGGCTCAGCAGCATGTCTTATAAAGTTGAATGAAAACTTCAAAAAAAAAAAGCTCCCCCAAGTTTTCTACAGTAAATTAAGTTTTTCATAATTCAATATATATGAATATATAACTGAAACGTTATTTTATCTTCACTTATTTTTGTTTTGAGGTCAAACAAAAACAAAATGTACAGGGAGTTCCCATTGCTGTCTGCTGAGCATCTAGAGCCAGAGGAAGAGAAAGATTACGCTATAAGTTAATCAGCCTTCACCTCAACGTGCTTCCCAGCTTCCTTGTTTCAGGTAATTAACTGACATGTCTGAATGGACTGGAAGTGAGGAAAGCTTATGTTGATATGATGTTATTGGGCTCACAAAAATGCACTCCAGAGCTTCTCCACTCAGCAAATGTTTTCCATATATATTCCAGTTTTAAATTGATTTCTTATCAGCTGCCAGGTTAAAAAAAGTAGATGCTGATATGCCTCAAAATACTGACTACCAGGGCTGATTGGTTTCCTGTGTACATGAATGTCTTTTGTTATTAAACAGTCCACTTTTCACACACAGTTCAGATTTAAATGATTAAATGATAATGTTGTTTGAAGTGAAACAATAATCTTCATGTTAAATCCTGAAATCAATAAACCTTAAAAAGATCCCCACTAAAAGTTTGATCCAGCATCTTCCGTCCCTCTGACATGAAACCTGTGTACACAGATTCAGACTTGGTGTGGATATGAGCATACACTAATTTTTTAGCTGTATTCATGTTTGAAAGATGAAGTCCACTGTGTTTTCATCGGCTGGATCAGGTTTAAGCAAGAGCATCTGAGCAAATGATATGATCTCCTTGGGGTGTTGTTATGCTTTGGTGTTCACAGTTAATGGATGTGTTAATGGTGGATGTTTCTTACCCAATGGCACTGTTCTGTGAAATGTCCCGCAGCATTGGGATGGGAGATATCACTGTCCTGAGGAGTAAAGTCACAGAAGAGTCTGAATGAATAATCAGTTTAGAGTAAACACCCTGAGCGGGCTCTCCTTCAGTGGAGTTTAGAGTCAAAGCAGAGCAAGATGGGACAGAATCAAGAAAAGCGAGAATAAAACCGTGTTTCCTTACTTCTCTGGTAGAATAGGGTCGTCATCGAGATGGATTGTGCCTTGGATCCCGTGGCACAGCTCAGGAGGGATCTCAGTGCCCTGAATCGAAGAAAAGTGGTAGTTAGTATGAAGCCTATGCTTTACAAATAGTACCTGCAGCTAACGAAAGTTTCTAAACTTTGTTCTGAGTATAAATTCCGCATAAAAGTGGCAAAAAGCTTTATTTGAATTCCATTGTTATGCACCCTTTTCTGCAAGTCTGAGCCAGAATTGATCAGACTTGAATTAAATTCTCACTTTTTGATGCAAATTGCTTTTCAACCAGCTTGTTAAGAAGTATTCACCCAGTAAATAAAAGAATGATTTCTCTGGCTTTAAAATGTATAATCAGCTCAGACGACACCTGCACATCTACACAAACACATCTGCAGCCGAGTGACGCAGCAGAAACTGCAGATCTTTAGTTTAATATGACTTTATGATGCAGAGAACCACAGAAGAAGACTATCATTACTGACACGTGTTGATGGAGCAGCTGAGGGGCTCAGCTGCACAATGCTTACTGTGAAACTTTCTGATACTTTACGTTAACACCATTTTTACCATCAGTTTTCTAGCGCTCGGCTACAAGTGCACAAGGATAAGTTTAAGTGTGTTACCTCGTGAGATTCTGTGCGGTAAAGTTCACGGATAAAGTCGAAGAGCGGGTGAGACTTCCCGAGAAACACCATGTCGCTTCCCAGGCTGTTTCTTTTCACTGCAGCAACAAAAAAGTAAATAGATGAGGATTAGTAAACGGACTGAAATGGATGATACATGTAAGATAAAGATGAAAGACGTGTAAGCAAACAGCTACATGAAGAAGAAAAAGAAAAGGGATGTCAGGAAGAGGAGGGGACAATACAGGTGGAGAGACACAGGATAATAACTGGGTTACAATTGAATGTTTGAAGAAAGCTTATGCTCAGATTATTAATTCTTTATCTCTCTGTTCTTTTCTCCGGGAAAAAAAAGTGTCTCATATCCTTTCCCTACCTAAGCCTTTTTCATCTACAAGTCTCGCTCTTTTGATAAAAAAAAAACAAAACAAAAAGAGCTCAAACTCAATGAAGCACTTCTCTGGATGACTTCAAAGCAATGTTAAAGGAGGAAGACACATCTGACTGTACATGTTTTGCCTGATTAAAATTACAAATTTTGTTAAAGGCGCTGTAAGGAGTTTCTTGATGATCTTGAAAAGTCTCCCTTCCAGATATATACTTGATCATCATATAACCTTTGAATAAGAGTAGTTAGCGCCAATATAGGTTATTTCTTTAATTTCTAGGCTGCTTCTTAGCATTACTCTCAAGCAGGACTGGATTGATTTATCCAAGTCTATTACAACACCACGCCGGCTGAAGAAGTTCAGTAGACAGAAGATAGATCTGTGTTTTTATCTGCTAAAAACAATTTCTTGAACTGTTGGACAGTAAAAGGACAAAAGAGCAGAAGAAGCTAAACAAGTGATAAGAGCATGAGCTCATAGCTAAAACTAGGGGTACACCAATCACAATTTTCTGGCCGGTCACCAATCACCGATCTTTAAAAAGCCTGACCTGGGCATACCAATTTGGGACGATAATAATTTTCTTTTTTTTTATAACTGACAGCGTATACCTTAAATGTTCCAATATTATTTTATTGAAAATCATTGAACAATACCTGTGAAACAATAAAATCTTTATTTTTCAGCTTTAACAACCAATAAAGTGTCCTGGGTTTTAGGTCTCAAAGAAAAAAAGCAACAATGGCTGGCTGTCAGGCCTTCCCAGAGGTATACAAGTTCAGTTTCATATGCAAGGATGGGCGGATCACCCAACATTAAGGAAATCGGCACTGATCGATCGGCAACTGTTAACAGCTATCTGCCTCTGCGCTTTGTATCCGGTAAAAAGTTGTCTTGAACAAAGAAAATGTGTTTTAAAACAAACACATGCCTTGTTAAAAGTCACATCTTCACGACAGTGCACGTGAGACTCCGGACCATGAGGTGGTACTGCAGTCCAATCAAAACAGATCCTCCTCACTACACATTTAATTTCATCAAACGTTTCCTGTTTCATTTGATATTATACATGCATCACAGGGTAGCTCAGGTTCTACTTCAGGAGGTCGGATGAGTTTGAAAAGTAATCTACAGAGAACATTTTCCTTACCTTCCTCAGCTGTGAGGTCAGGGTAGACTTCAGCCAAAGCCGCTCTTAGCCGGCGTTCATCCACAAAAGGTAACAAGGCGACACCTGTAATGAAAAGAACAGATGAAGAGCTTCACACCAGCAGACACCAACACTTGGTGACACCTGAAATCTCTGGGATGACAAACGTCCAACAAACTGAAACCAGAACATTTTTCTAATCTTTCAAGCCCAGATTCTCGTCTGTAGATTTTCCTGAGGATTCAGTAAAAAGAAACCACAAGGATTTTTATAAGTGGCCATCTTGTGATGGACCACAAGCAGCAGTCTGAGAGACAATTCACCACATAAAATAAAGCCTCTTCAAGTAGCATAGGACATGCATATACTCTGAGACTCACCCTGCCAGGCGTATTTCTTGCCGTTGAGATCGATGGCAAAGTCGTCTGGGTAGAAGTCAATGATGGAAGAGTCCTGTGTTAAAAAAGGTGTTGAAAGGAAAATGAAGGACTTCAAAACCGCAAAATGTAAAAAGATGAAAGTCATTTCAGGCCGAGGTCGCCTCTGAATTAGTTTTTTTTCCCCAAAGCAGGGCTTCATTTCTTCTACCGAACCAACCCTTTATTCACTTCAGCAGTATTCAAAGTAATAATCTGCACATCTCGTTGTACTTACCGGACTGCTCATGAGGTTTCTCCAGGTGGTTGGCAGGAAGTTGCCGCTGGCTGCAGGGAAAACGCCCATCAGCTGCTCCAAGGGGTTAAACTGCACACACAACCACGGACAAGATGTTTACACACTCAGTACTCAGCTCACAACACACAAGACCCTACAAAGAGTTCTAAAAGACTGAAGAACTCTGAAGACAATCATGGTGCAGAAAACAATGAATACTCCAATATGAGCATTTGAATTCAACATCACAAGGGACTGAAGAAATCATATTTAAAAAGAGCTGCATGTGCATGTTTTTTTTTTCCTGTTCGAAATACAAGCAAACTCAGCTTTCCACAAATAAATTGGTGCAAATTTAAAAGTAACAGAACAGTTCTTTTACATGTTACAATAAAAAACAACACACAGATACAGAGGCTGTGAGTCAAAGCAAATATTCCGATTTAGATCTCTTATAAACACAGGGGACTTATGCTTCTTTGTAAAGGAAGCCAACCCATCACAGTCTATTTCTTCCTAAAAACTAAATTTAGTCTCTAAAGTCCTCCGAAAATTAGTTTCAAAAGGATAATCTCTCTTTGAATCAGACTGATCTTGTATTTGGACCAGTACAGTCTTAAATCCTAGATACTGGGAATGAAAAGAGCTCTTTATGTTGACCTCGTTCTTTTCACAGAAGCTCTAAAGATCTCTAGAATTTCTACAAACGGCTCAATCTGTCTGTTTTCAGACTGTCTATGATGAAGCTGTGACTGTGACAACAAAAGAAGAAGAAGCAGAAAATATGAGAAGAGAAATAAATCTCCAACCAGCTCTTACAGGTTTGGTGTCCTTCTCGAACTCGGTGAACATCCCTTTGATGTCTTTGAAGTCGGAGGCGAACGGAGCGTAGTGGAACGGAAAGTACCACTTCCAGGAGGCACAGCCCTGAGGATCCACAGGAAGTATTAATATGAGATTACACAGCTGACACACACAGAGTTTGAATTTATTTCTATTTCACTTTATTTTGATTCAGGTTAAATCCTTTGTAATGTACAAAAACATCTGATGCTGTAGAAAACAGCAGCAGATCTCTGTGTCACAGAAACTGGATGCTGATTATGATTTGATATAGTTTCATTTTTATGCATCATTTTTAAATTAATTTCCTGCTGATGGAGCTATAGTGAGCCTTAAAAGACAATGAGGAAATGAAAAGACAATAAAAGCTTTTCTTTGCCCTTTTTCTGCTCAAGTTCCTCCACAGAGCGAAGCTTAAAATCCAATCTGAGCAGACTAACAGAGCTGGGTTGACATTTAAAAAGCTTCACCTGGACAGAGCGGGTTTTAAACCCAGCGCCTAAACTGACTTATTTATACATTTTCTTTTCCTACTTTCTGTAATTTCTTTGTGGTTCCAGCCTTAGGGCTTATTTTTGTGTTCCCATCTGCACTGGAGAAGAAAATCCAAGAAAGTTGGACAAGTGAGAGGTGGGACATCTGAGGACAAGATACTCTTTAACACCTGCAGAGAAGCTCCACATCTGGAAATCATTCCCTCCCTGAGCTCTCAACAGTGCACGTTAAAAGATCTGACTCTGAAACAGACGATTGCAGAAATTGATCAGACTTCAGGCTCTGGCGTCCTTGCAAGAGGATGAATTTTTGTTTCATAAAAGATTATTACAAAACCAAAAATAGACTCCTAATGGCTGGTTCTGACTTTTTATTTTTGTGTTGCAAGCAGTTTTATTTCCTTCTGCAAAGGGCACAAAGAGTTGGCAGGATAATTTAAAGAGTTTTTCTTTGCCCTTTTTCTGCTGAAGTTTCTTAGCACAGCAAAACTTAAAATCACTCTGAGCTGGCATGTTCAACGCTTCACAAGCTAGTCGTAAATTCTGCTCAGTTTCATATCAAATAGAGGTTTCAATTGAATTTATTTCACTAAAATACAACAAAAACTTATCTAGTACTTGTAATCTTTGGGTTTGTCCCTTAAATCTGAATCATCTGGGGACAGAATATTCTGTAACGCCGTCTGAGAGGCTCTTACATCTCCAGAATTATTCTCTCCCTGAGCTCTGCATTGGTGAAATGTTTGTGTAAAAGCAAAGAAAATGAGAAACAGGAGAGAAAAATCTAATCCTACAGATCCAGTATTTGGACCACTTATCCTTCCTGAACAAACACATCTCACACCAAAGAACGACCTTCACTTCCCACAATCCACCTCAGAGAAAACAAGGCCCTCTGATAAATCCTCACATCTCTGGCAGTCTCAGCACTCCATTATTAAAGATGGTCATTCAAATGATAATACGGGACTTTACCATGATAAAAGCCAGAGGAGGCTCCCGGCTCCTAATTCAAATAATCGCACAAATCGTTTATGTTAATACCACGAGGTGCTTCGCCTCTACGAGACATTCATGTGTGACTGCGGCCGTCGGGGTCAAAGACCAGGATGGGAAAATTTAATTCACTGGCGTGTTTCATAACCATCGACACAGCTCATGTTTCCTCTTGTCTTTCTGTTTCATCTGAGCTGGATGATTTCCGTGCCTCTGGGTTAAAAAATACTGACGCCAAATTTTCTGCTTCAAAACTCCCCCCCAAACTGTAACTTTTTTACATTCTTAAATTTTTTTGGGGTTTATTTGAGGCTTACAGTATCCTTAGATAAACTGAAAACATCATTCTCATACAAGTATCATGGTGTTCATAGCAGATGCTAATTTGCAGCACCCATCCTTTAAACGGCTTTGTGAGAAAGACAGATTAAAATCTTGAGAAAAAATGGAAAGGTAAACTTGGTATTGTATGTCAAAATAAATGACACATCAAGCTGCGGTGTAGTTATTGAAAATTAAACAAAGAAGGAGAAGGAAGCAGGATTTAGTCATTAATCTTGTTGGTCTAAATAATAAACACTGCATTTTTAAGATGTTTAATAGTCAGAAAATTAAACTTAAATGCCTAAAGTTGCAGAAATTTGTCATTTTATCTTTAAAAATTAAACAGATTTTGGATTAATCCTCTGAATTAATGCACATTTTCATTTAAATAAAAATGATTTATTTTTCTTTAACTTTATGAATACCTCTGGAGTTTTTTAGTGCAAAGTATTACCTTATAGTAAACAACTTTGCACAGGAAAGAGAAATAAGGGAGAAAATCAAATAATATATGAACATTAACAAGGAAAAAACCCCTACATTTATGATGATCTGTGCTGTGATTCGTTGCTGACTCGCTGCAGAGAGTTAGAGACAGAGGATAAGAGAGGATTCAAGAACTGTGCAGAAGCGATGGCCTGCAGAGCTGCAGAACGTTCCTCGTAGGTTTTTCACCCTCATGTTCTGTCTTCAGTTGTATCTTTTCACTTGTCTGCACTACGCTAGCATGTTGTCCTAATGTTAAGCTTTTCTCATGGTAAAGGGCCCCTCGATGCCAAAAGCCTTTAAGGTTTTGTTTCGGCTCCTCCTGCACGATTCTTGAGACAAGCGAAGGTCAGACTGAAGTTAATTTACTGCTCACGTTCCTGTTGCAGAGCACTTATGTTTGGTCTTTTGTTCGTGCAAAACTGATACAATAACACTTGTTATAGATTCTAAGTTTTTTAGTTCATCTTTAAATTTTTTTTAAAAAAATTTCTAAATACATTTTATTTCAGATTTTTAGTAAAACTGATAAATATCTATATTACAGTCTGAAAATTCATCTCAGGCTTTGAGATGGATTTTTTAAGTGTATGACATCTTATTTAGTGATGATAAACATATTCATGTAAAACTGAAGCAGAATGAGAAGAAAATTTACCTGAGTTCTGTTTTAAATCATTTCCATCCCTTAAACCGAGAAAGGAAGACCGAATAACTAATAAGATGTGTTGAGCTGGAACGAGATGAACAAAGATCCTCAAAAAAGACCAAAACTATAAATTTACATTTCCCTGATTTTATGTAAAAATGTAATGTTTGCAAAACAAAGGGACTGATGTTTCCATTTTGACAATCATGACTGGAATATTTGATTTAAGCTGCAAAAGCACAATTGAGACCTGTGTATTAAGGTTCTACTGTTATTGTTCACAACAGTGACAATAAAGTGTTGTTCTTTTCTAAAACGAAGTGCATCTATGCTTAGAAACTGGACATTTGACTGAATTGTGTAACCATACTTGTCAAACTAATTTAAAAAAAGTCTTTTAATTGCAGACAAGAGGCTGTATCTTCGAGGGTAATAAAATCAGACCATTTTAGAAAAAACTCGATCAGACAGATAATTGTGATTTTTTTCCCTTTGTGTTTTGGATAGACCCAGCTCCACGTTCCTCAATTGCTCAGCGAGGTGTGCGTGATCATAACTCTGTAGCGGTGGCGCACGGAGGCGTGAATGTGTGGCAGTGAAGAACAGACACGTCCCCCGGTCCGCCGAGGGCCCGTTAATGAATTCATACAGAACAGCCCCCTGAGACGGGCTTTGGATTGGGGAGCGTGTGGAGTCAACACAGAGCGCGCATACACACGACTCACAATCAGCCCTGACAAATCCCCCCTGGCTCTCCTGAAGAGGGCCCACAGCTGATTATTTCATTTCAAGATAAAGATCAATATTTTACAACAATAAAATGATTTAGTGTTTAATCACACCGCAAACAGGGAGAGGAGATACCGGAGACGGCAGCAGGGAGGTTTGTTTGACTGAGACACTCAACTGAGAGGACTTCTTGACTCCTCACAATAAAAACCTGTATGAGAGATTTTTTTTTTATCACAGAGGAAGCTTTTTATTAAACACTGAGCCACTGACTGTTTCAACAGACCTGTACTGTGTTTTATGGATCTTTAAATATGGATTATTATCTCATCACAGAGGCTTAACTTTTGTCCTGTCATTAATTTTTATGATTGGGAAGGTAAAATAAAGTCAACATTTTATAGTTTAAAAATCACAGGCACAGTAAAACATTTCGTTTTTTTAAATAAAAAAATATGAGGGATGAAAAGATTTACTATTATCTTTACATGATTTCCAGTTAAAACAATCTACTTTATCTCCAGTGTGTCATGGAATTCTCATTTCAGCCTCTGTCTAAAACACCTCATTTTAGTTGCTCTCTCATTAAGGCCTCCTACTCCACTCTGATTGGTCAGAGGGGCGGAGCTATGGGTAGACCTTGGTGTTTGAGGCCCTGCCCCTCTAACATGTCATGAATCTGTTATGAGATCCTTATGTGACGACCTCCTCATTCCAGGAAGTCTGGTGGAGATCTAATGAAGATCCTGTGATGATCATGAGGGGGTCTCGGGCTATTTTTAGAATAAGTATCTCTCCTGCACTCTTGGTGGCCATTAAGCATTAATTAACTCTTGTGCCTGGATATTTGACTGGGAATGTAATACTCATGTGCAAATGGGGCTGTGATGTCACCGCCTTCAGAGGATTGCTTGTTTATATCGTGACAGATAGGGTTTATGATTTCAAATGATTCCCCTCTGGATCTGGAGCACAGTTTCAAAAGTTTGCTTCCTCAGTCACCCAGAATGTCTTTTCTATGTAAATAAACAGCCCTGCTAACAGGGTTTAAGTCTCGATCCATGTTTCATGCAGTAGAGAAAAGCCACAGAGAGTTTACAGCTTCACCTGGTAGTAGTAGCGCAGCACCCAGCAAAGACCCTCCACATATGACTTCACCACCTTCCGTCTGAAATCCTCATCCGTCACATCCACGTCAAACTTAGTCTTGTAATATCTCTGCTTCCAGCCCTCCTCCCACAACCTGCAGAAAAACAGACATTATTATTGTTAATTAATCAAAACTGTTTAAAGGATGCAATTATAGTTTCTCAAGGATTCAGCAGAGGCAGTCAGAACCTGTTGAACCTTACATAAAGATAAAACCATTTAGCTTACAGGGCTAAGTTAATTAATGTTACATCAGACTGCTGTGGTAGCTTTGACAGTAATTTCTTCATCTCTTGTTTTGTTTGTGACCTTGAGATGAAGGCATTCTGCGGCTGAAGGTGAGAGTCAGTCCCTGTTTACCGACACATCAGATGTTTGTCGTGTAAATGCACCTAAAGGAAACATTAACTTATTACATTCTGCTGTTTGGAGGATGCCGCTCATGCTAATCTATAGACTAATACAAAAATAAATCTGTATTAACTTCCAGTCTGCTGCTGGAATAGTTTAATGGCTTTGACTCCGGGTAGATTTGGGGCGGCGATGCTGTTCGGCACACATAATCAAGTCAGTCCAGCATCTGTGCAGTGGATCCTCGGAGCGGCCCACGGGGAGCGCCAGCTCCTGAGAGGAAAGCCTCCATGAATACCAATTTAGCCCCGTGGATTTAGCAGCTCTGACAAGTGCGTCACAGAGGAATTTACCAGAATATTCCTGCTTTCCATATTAATCACGTGCAGAGGGAGGTGGGAGCTACTTTGAAGAGAGGGTAAAGAGTGTGTGTGTACCTGTGTGTGTGTGTTTGGATGTGTTAGAGAGGGAAGCAGCTTATGTGCAGCTCTGAGGCATTAATGAGTTTCTGGTTGTGTTAGTCAACACTTTGAACACTGACTGGGAGTCTGCAAAGATACTTTAGAGGATTTTATCAAACGGTATGGATGCCATCTAACAAACTCTTCTTCTCATTAATTGCTTCAAGTGATTTCAAGTAACTTGAAGCTTTTGGATCTAAAGATTTCAAGTTGAAGAAATAAAAATTCTGTGAAAGTGTGAAGTAAGGATGCAGCCATGAATCTCTGAACTAAACTCATAACTGTATGAAGCATTTGAATGAGTGTTCCCTCTGCAGAGTGGCTTCACTACAGGTAATAAAACCTGTTTTAAAATATGTCAACAAATCAGGCTCCTGCACTGCTGTGTGCACTGAATGCATAAAGGTTGATATAAAACATACCTACTGAAGAATTTCACTTTTAGCAGAGAAAAGATGAACATTCAGTCTCTTGGCAAGGACCCCATTGTTAATTGAAGACAGACTAGCTGGCTTCAGTTTTTTCTTTTTTTCTTTTCTTTCTTTACAGTTTGTCTTTAGCTCCATTTGTCATGTCTTCAGCATCATCAAACTTGGCACAGGCATCAGGCCTTGCAATAATTTGTTCGTCCCATGAAAATAATCCCAAAAATGTCTTAATATTTCCCGCTTGAATTTGCATCCTTTAAAGATTCACTCCCCAAAACACAACTCAATGTTTTACAGTCATGAAAGTAGGCAGGCTTATCATGCCAAGACTTTTTGTAGGGGCCTCGTTACATCTACATTCATTCAAGGCCATTTGTTGAGGCAGATCACACTCCCTGCTTATTGCTAAATTACACTTGCAAATTTCATCCATGATTTTAGAAATCAAAACAGGAATAGAGGCTAAATCTGATATCAAACCTAGCAAACAGAAAAATTTTGACCTGCTTTTCTCTGTTGAACCCCTTCAAGGAAACTAAACAGGAATATTGGAGGTGACCAAGGAAGCAAATTCACTGAATACGTGCACAGAGGTAGTATGATTTTGATCTATCGTTTTACTTCCATAGCAGGGGTCGCAGTCATCAGCAATTTTTTTAGCACAAAAAAAAATTATGAACTGGAGTATCAGGATATTTTGTTTCATAGTTTCAAATCAGGATTTTTCATTCAAAAATCTTTTTATTCTTTCAAACTCATGTCCTTCATTTTAATCTTTGCTTATAAGCTGAGATGGAAAAAAATGAGATGTCAGATCCCCTCAATAAAACCTAAAAACTGACGCACATGTCATGTGCAGTTTTTGGACAAATATGTCAATTTGGAGAGCATCACTGGACAAAGAGCGACGTGAGTTAGCTTTCTGCTAACCAGGTATGTATCAAATACCTGTGATTAGCTTGTGCTAACATTCCAAGTCAGGTGCACGGCTCTCGAGTTTCTTCCCTGTAGAAACGTGATGCCACAGGTGGTTGCTGGGCTCCCATGTAGCTTCTGTGGGGGGCAGTGGGTGTGTGCTGCTGCTGGCACTGAGCCAATGAGGAGGAGCCCAGTTTGAATTTATGTGTTTACTGACAAATAATGAAAATTCCTGCTGACCCTACCTTTAAATCTGGATCTGAATCATTCAAAAATCATTCACAGAACTTTGCAGTAGCTGGTTTATCACAATGAGCAAAGACTCATAGATGTGCACATGGCCAGTTGACTAGGTCGCTCTTTAAACCACAACACTCGTCAATGACATTCTTCCACATCAATAAAATCTCATAACATCTCACCCGTAGTC
This sequence comes from Halichoeres trimaculatus, assembly GCF_033239565.1. Lineage (NCBI taxonomy): Eukaryota > Metazoa > Chordata > Actinopteri > Labriformes > Labridae > Halichoeres > Halichoeres trimaculatus. Next base: position 26,027,900 of record NW_027437191.1, on the reverse strand, counting down.
AAGATTCTTAAGCAGTATGCTCACTTTATAGTTGACTATTTTTTAAATAGAAAGGAAATTCAAACAGAAAATTTCACCATAACAAACCCTAAGACTAACACTACACATCCAGCTCGCTCAGCTTTACCTGACATTGTCCTCAGGCTCTGGCTCGCTGTCGCTGTCCTCCGCTTTCCTCTTTACACCCCGGCCGTCTGTGCTGTCACTGGGACCTGCAGACGACTGCACACACAGAAAAATAAAGAGTTTAAAAAAGGAATGTTTCTGTAAATACAACAGAGCAGAATCTCAGCTATCACTCCTTTATTGTTATTGGCACAAACATAACTGCAGGTTGTGTTTATTGTAGAGGTCTGTATAGAGGTTAATGTGATGTTTGTTTTTGCCACATTTCAGGTGATTGTGAGTTAAAGGGATAATCTTCCTGCACTCTTTTCTCAGCAGCTGTATGTGTGTGTTTCCTGAGCTTAAAGAAAAATCACAAACATCCTCTAACCTTCCGTTTCCCGAAGCTTTTGTGCTCCTGGCTTCATTCATGTGCTAATGTAAGGCTGCCTATTGTTGGCGGATGAGTTGGAAACTCAACGCGTGCAGGAAGTTTAACAGATACATCAAATAAAAACATGACCGTGACCTGATGACTGTGACATCATCCACAGTCATACAGACATTTAACAATACAACTTTCAAATATACATAACAAAAGGTAAGGTGTTTAAAATGCAGTGGAAAGAATCTGGGCAGTTCAGAGATGCTCCAAGGACTTTCCACATTGTGTATGGTTCAAATAATGTAGATAACCGCTTCTGAAGCCAGAGATTATGGGAATATATTATAATTCTTCATTTTGTGCGAGGGGGGACAACAGTTATTGAAACCATGTTCATCCAGCTAAGTTTTAGGCCCCATTTACATGACAAACGCAGTGGAAAAAAAATTAGTGTTAACACAGAAAAGATGAGGGACTGAAAACGCGATAGTATGCCTGCCAGGCCTGTAGTTGGCGATGTATCTGCACACTCTTTTGGTAGCCCACCACCAAAGCAGAGGTGGGTCGATCACCTGGTGTATATACAAATGCACCGTGACATACACAGATGCAGAAGGCAATCAGCAGATTCATCATACAGGGCAACACAATCACAACACAGTACTCTGCGATTATCGCAACAACGGTACCGGTGCACTGTTGGATGCACATACGAGAAGCAGAGTGTGATGTCAGTGTTTCCACTGAAAACTCCGGCATGCTGTTAACACAGCAACGGTGGAGGCAGCGTTTCTGAAAAAAATCCACTCTGGAGGCCATTATCAAAAGTTTGTATTTTAGGTCGGCTGAAACCCCTTTTCTATGTAAAGAAGAGGATAAAATGCAACAATACTGTAAATTTTACCCTAAAACTGTTGTCGTGCCAGCGGCCCCTTATAGGCACAGATTAGAGCTAGATCTCTAATACCACAGAGCTGAACAGCTGATCGTTTGTTTTCATATGCTTGTCCACAAATAACCTTTAAGAAAGCATTTAGATGTCAAAGCGTTGAATTTAGCAAACATTTTCACACAAAAATCAGTGTTTGGGATAGTCAAAATGAGCTAAAGGATGTGGAACAGCCTTGCTTCTCTTCCCTTATCTCATGAAACCAAACTCTTGTGAGTGTAGACTCTGAACTGTAAACTTACATTGCCTCCGTTCCTCATCATGGCCTTCAGGGACTGAGCAGCATCCTGGAGAAAGAAAAAACACATTGAACACTGACTTTACTCCTGCAGCAACAAGAGGTTATACATTACATTTTTTTGTGCTTGTACGCAGCATTGCTTTGCTTTTCAGATCCTCCGTTTCAGGTCTTGATATGCTTTCTACTTGCTTGTGCACAAAGAACTTTGACTCAGAGATAATTATTCCAGATTGAGGCTGATAAATGTTACTGTCAATCATACAGAAAAGATAACTAAGAAGAAGAGACTTCAGAGGGGAGGTGAAGTGTGAAGTCAATGGGCTTTGGTAAATCAGGAAATGTTTGAAATGCAGGAAATCTGTTGCTGCACAGTAGGGCACTCACAGAGCTTGCAGTCTGAGACGTTTGAACTTATAAAAGTCAATTACATTAACAAGAAAAATGCAACACAGTAAACAAAGATGGACAATGGACAACATCTATTGCCATTTTCCACATAATGCGTGCCATACAGAGACAAACTAGCCTTAACCGCCTCATGGAAAGGGAGTGAAAGAGTTTATGCAAAAGTTGAAACTAGTGTGATTTGACTCTAAAACTTTAGTCAAACTTTTTTTCATCTCAAAATGACTTGTGCAGTTTTGCATGTTAGATTTTAAATCCTGCCATACTCTGTTCGACTGCATCCTCATATCGAAGGCTTGCTGTCGAGCGTTCTGGACGGCTTCAGGTCGATCTCTCCTGCCTAGAGCCTGAGGAGCAAACTGGCCTGTGGTCAGGTAGGCGGGGCCCTGCTGCTCTGCCTGGAATAAATACAGAAAGAAACTTTTATTTCAAAAGAGCTGAAGAAATTTGTCAACTTCTTTTAGATGAGAAATTTCAGTTTCATCATGACAGCCCTTCTGTGTTTCTCACCTTCATTCTTTTTTTCTTCTCTTTCATTCTCCTCTTAAAGCTCTCCTAAAAGGCAGAAAGGAAATACTTTATCAGTAAAAAAAAGGGAACAATCAGGGTAAGAAACTACCGATACGACCAGTATTAAACTGCAGAAATCTTACATCATCTTCTTTGCGTTTCTTAAAGATGTTGTCTTCAGCAACACCCACCGCCTGCATGATCAACTCCACCCGCTCCAGGTTGACGAAACCATTCTCTGTCAGGTAGCCCTGCAGAAAAACACAAATAGGGTTAATATGTCCCATGACAGCAGTGCCTCAAAGAAAACCTACACTCACATCACAACTCTTAAAGGTGTGGTAGGTAGAAAAGGGAATATCTACTAGTTGAATTCCAGCCCAAAGCGCTTCCTTGTGACTGTTCTACTGTATGCGTGTAACCCTGCACACTGCACCTTTAAACATAACCTGCAGATGATACTCACGCCAGTTCTGTGCACGACGTCTTTGTAGATCCTGACGAGACGATCTATGGCTCCCTCTCTGAAAGACACACATGTGAATAGATGAAGTCTTTCAGAATGAATTTAAATAAGAATGAGGACAGACATTGACCCCAGACAACACTGTCAGCTTCTCAGACACTCCAGCAGGTAAGCAACCAGTATTGGGAGCTCTCTTTTTGTCTTAGACGACTAAAAAGGGAGAAATGAGAGTCCCCCAGGCTTCTTTAGGATCAGTGTCAGAGGTTAAAGTGAAGTGCTGGCAGGTTTGCTGCACAGTGAAAGGAGTTTTCAGACTGTATCTAAACACTGTCCTGTAATTAACCTTGTTTCTGAAGAGCTGACACTACAGGTCAAGGCTGGAATCATTATGAGACAAACACAGTGACTAACTCAGAGGTGTCAAACAGCTGAGAGCTGGAGCAATGACTAAAACTGTGAAGATTTCATCAACAAAAACAAACCAGCTCTGAGCTAACGGTGGTTTCCCGACACCCACCTGATTTCTAAGGATGGAAGATGAGGCAGGAAGTCGTTTCCAACAAAGAAACACATGAAGACCCAGTCGTCCACGCTACGCTCAAAGTCGAAGGGAAAAGGCAGGCTGGCCATCGTCAGCTCTCTGGCAAGATACTGGATACACAGAGGGAGAGAGAGCTTTGGGGTTCAATGTCTTACATTCACTGTCATGGTCAGAACAGTCGAGCTGTGTTTCCATCCATCTTTGTGTTTAAGAATATGACAACTCCTACAAAAGCTGTGACATTTTTTTCTTTTTCCTCTAGGAGCTGTTCAAATTCATTTATGTTTCAAAGAGAAGGTAAAACTTAATCAATTATCAGAGGGGAAATTCAAGACATGGATGATGTTTAACTCCCTTTTTTGAAAGTAATGAAAATGCAGAGAATTAATAATAATGAAAAGAGTCTTATTTGTATTCATTTCTTAAAATATAAATACTGGAAATGGTTCCGCAAAAAAGACAAAATAAAAACATTCAATTCTTCTGTCAAGAGCAAACTTTTTGAGCAAGATAATTAATTCTTTCTCTTATTTATATAAGTCAAAAAGTCCTGTTGCAAAATAGGATAAATGTGTCTGTTCACTACTTTAAACTACTCCACCAGATGGAAATCTTTCCCAAGATAATGACCATCTTACCTCCCGCAGCACACACAGCCTGATGAAGATGAACTCCTGTTCAGACACGGGCATCGTGTCTGCAAACTCGTCATGCTGAAAAGAAAGATAAAAGAGGAGTTATTGAATGCATGTGTCGAAAGACATTATCTTAAAATCAAATAATGTGCAGATATTAAAAGTAGCAAGCAAGGCAGAAATGTAAGATTTTTTTAAAAAAAGAACAAAGTACATCAAATGGAAAAAAGCTCCCGCATTTCTCCAAATATCTATTAGTTTTAAAAAGGCATGTTTCACCCACAGCAAAAAAAAAAATTCAGACACACTGACTGAAAATTCAACCAGAGGCGAGTGCTCACCTCTCCCTGTTTCTCCCGGGCTGTTCCCTGACAGTCTTTGATTTCATGACCCGTCTGTCCACAGAGACCACAAGGGCGGGGCTTGTTGGGTTTGAACTCCTCTCTGATGATGGTGAAGTTTGGCTCGTGGGTGGCCAGACCCAGCATGATCAGGTCAGCTAATCACAGAGAAATGAGTTTTGTTAGTGTTCAGGAAACACTAGTGATGTTGGCGTGGTGGTTTGGTCATGGATATGAGGTTTGTCAGGCTTACCATCAGCTCCACACAGACAGTGGTGGGTGTTTGGGTCATGGTTGGGTTGAGCTGTTAAAAACATTAAGAAACAAAAATGTTTGACAGCTTGTATGTGTTCATTGATTTTCCACCATCAAAAAGCAATTATATATGTCAGCTGCTACACATGCTTTTATAAAGGTAAACAGCTGTACCTCTCTGTCTCCTGATGTAGTCCATGATCTTGTGTTCACCTTCACCTGGCACGCTGGCGTCAGATAGGAACACCTGGATAGCAAACATCACTTTAACACTCAGATACACTGTGTATTTGTCTATTAGCTTTCATAGACAACACGAGAGACTAAATGAAGTTGGACTTACTGTGATATTGGCCCATCCTGGATCGTTGCTCAGCCTGTCTGCAACATAGTATCTTAAGCACTGTGCCAGGTTGTCCATAAACTCTGTTCCCTGCAGACACAAGGGATCAAATCATGTAATTATGCGGTTACTGGAAACTACACCCTATTTACAACACCCTAGATACCCTTTTAAATTTATTTTTTGTAAACTTCCAGCTGTGGAATCAAAAAGCACTGAAGCACTTAATTCTAACAAAACCCTGAAAGCAGACCATTGGTACTTACCGGAGTGATACAGTTGCTGTCAAACCTCTCTTTGATCTCCTCAGGTGGAAGGTAACCTCCTGTGAAGGAAAATGACAAGAAGGATTATTTCAATGCATAGAATGTTCAAAAAAATAAAAAACAGAAAATAAGACTCATAAATAATGTTATATCTGTTTTTTATTCTTCAAGCGTGGGCTGCCTGTACAATATTCTATCTACATTTTTAGGAGTGTAAATAAAACCGAAGAGGATATCATAAAACCGTGCATGAAGCAATATCTCAGCACAGAGGGAACCAAAAGAAAAGAAAGTGAGCATACTTTTTTATTATGGTGGAAAAAATAGCAGAGCTGTTTTGTTTTTCAAACATGTTGGTACAATTCTGCACAGAAGTATCAAAATATGACAGAAATTATCCTGAACTACCCTAATTCTAATTGTTACAAATACACTCAGTTTCTTCAGAAAGCACAGGAGGTAAAAATCATTGTACACACCTCTTGAGATAACCTCCTCCCTGATGCGACTCTTCTCCTCAGAGAGCTCCACAGATTCTTTGGAGGCACGGAAACGACGAGAGCGCTGCTGGTTCATTTTGGCCCTTGGAGCCTGGTCACAGTAAAACAGCAGGTTGTTATCATTATTGTTTAATCCACAGAGCATTGGACAACACAAATATTTCCTTTTTCTGATAAACCAAATAATATTTTTTAAAATATTAATGCATATATGTAATGTATGATAAACATCATTTAGCTGATAAAATAAAGATAACTGTATATGTTTGCTTCCAGTCTCAGCTCAGACTGCTGGTCACTAAAGTTTTCTCACCACTCCATCGATGGCCATGTAGAGAACTCTCCTGGGTCGCACAATATTGAACAGACGGTCAATGTACTCGAAAATGGCAACCATCATCTCATCCTCATTTTTTGGGGCGGGTCTGTGAACAGCAGGACATACAACCCTCAGGAAGATTTCATTTTCAAATCGTAACTCCCAACATTTAAAGAGGTCTCTCACCAAACTTTATCTGAAAATCTAGTTGTATGATGCTTTTTTCTGTTAGCAAAAAAGGTCAAAAGCTGGGAGTCAAGTACTCAATATTTCACCAGAAGCTTTTGATAGCTTTAACTTTGTCTGTTAAACAATAGTTTGGGTTAGAAACGTGAAAGTCTTGGTTATTCTTCTCTTGAACAGTTTTGGCATCCAGTGTACCTCAAATTAGTAGACAAAAAAGGTTGGTCACAATGTTACTGAGATAAATTTCAAGAAGTTTTGATGAATCTGACAAAAATATTTCAGTAGAGGCTACTGTTGTTGAGACACACAAAATTACATTGTGATGTGTTGTGCCTAAATTGCATTTGGAGGTTAAATGACCATGATTCACATATATATCTCATTAAGATCTGGCACAACTGCAAATGCCTCAGTTTTTCAATTGTCTGAGATGCTTTATGTGTGTGTGTGTGTGTGTGTGTGTGTGTGTGTGTGTGTGTGTATTATTGTTAGCTTTATAATAAATAAGTAGAAGACTGTATGCATGACGCATTCCTCGAAGGAAGATACTAATCAATACAACGACTTTCTTACTTGTCTTCTGGATGTGTACAGGGATGAATGATTCCATTCATGTCCAAGTATAAGTTGTCAAACTCAACTTCATTGGGGTTTGGCTTGGTTGTATCCACGGGAATACGGACTCCGTTACATTCTTTCCCCTGTGAGGATAAAAACATTCAACTTTAGAGGGAGATTTCCGAGGCTCAGAGAAACCGTTAGACAAAGATGGGCACAGATTTGACAACAGGGTATTGTAAAAAGTCGTGGTATCACACCTGTTAACTTTAAATTAATGCCTTATAAATATTTTAAATATGAAAATTAATTCAGCCACGCTGTTTTGTTTACATCCTCACGAGGAGCTGCACAAACTTCGGTTATCTACGTCCCGCTAGTCTCAGTGAAATGTATCCACAACGTTCAGACCCAGTAGAAGAATTAAACCACAACAAATCTTAATAAAAGCATAAAACATGCTCAAAGTAGGTCCAAATTTAGACTTTGTAGATATTAAACGTTCCCTCAATGGTCAGTTAGCTCCCATGCTCTCTTACCTTCTCCTCCACACAGTGAACAATGATTGAAGCATATTTGCGACTCAGCCAACGGAAAAACGCCGGGACTCCCATCTCTGGTTCACTTATCAAAGTTATTAAAAATTCAACTCCAATGTTGCGGTTAAAAACGGCTTCAGTTAAAACAAAGAGACACTTTTTTGGAGAGAAAAACTACAACTTAGCTACATGCTGTTAGCCGTTAGTCGGGGATGCTGTGTACTTTTTCCGGTTCATAAAGGCCTTTTCCGGTGCATTTCCCGACGACAAGAGGGCCCACAGCGAACCTCATGGCCAGGAGAGGTACTACAAGGGGCAATATTTTTACCTTAGGGTTCCGTGAAAAAGAAAGAAGGGGTTTCAGTTATGAATTTCAAGGCAAGGCAAGGAAAAGCGGGATTTTTTTATACATTACAGAAAAATTAAAATAAAATAACAACTTAATAAAATGGCAAAAAGTAAGATAAAAATGTATTAAAACAGATTTTAAGATATAAGCATAACATTTGTAGTGCATAGTTGTGCAATAAAAAAAATCAAATGATTTAAATGTATTCAATTGATAAGAAACATTTTATTCCTTACTTACTCATTGCTTTGTAGACCAGCAGGAGTATTTTAAAATTTAACATCCGACAACAGGGAGCCAGTTGAAAGACCTCCGAACAAGAGTGATATGATCCACTTTCTTGGTCTTGGTGAGGACTCAAGTAGCAGTGTTCTGAACCAGCTGCAGCTGTCTGGCTGTTTTTTTTTTTTTTTAAAGGGAGACGTCAAAGCTAGCCTTTGTTGAGTATGTACAGCAAAGTACTTAAAAAATCTGTTTTTGTGTTTTTACTTCCACTTGAACTATAACATTAATTTAAATTCTTAAGTTATCAACTTATCTACATATTTGTATTTAATAATGAATATTACAGTTTTAATCATAGAGTTCTTGAAAACTTAAACACTGGGAAATCATTAAACTTAATAACAACTAGGAACAAGGACAAAAAATTAAACAGAAATTAAACAATAGCAAGATTGTATATTTAAAACTTGCTAGCCCCACTGGTTTGGTCATCTGTCATTTCTTTAAATGTTTCTGTTGCATTCAATCATCCCAAATAAATTATTGTGTTCCTTTTTATACAATAATAAAGTTTTTGCAAACATCAGAAAATACATTTATTTTACAGCTGATGGCAGTGAAACAGGAGGTACAGAGATAAAAGTATACTAAGCCTTTAATATGTACGTTTTTTATTATTTATCGCAGTCAACTGCTTTATAAAAAAAATAACATTTCTCTACCTTAAGTTATTTTCTTATGTTTTTCAATTTATTGTCATTTTCCTATTTATTGTGCTGTAATGCTGGAATAACCTTGTTTTACGAGTGGTAAAATTATAAAGTTTTTGAAAACATTTAAGACAGTTACTGAATGCCCTATTTGTGTTCATATGCATGTATTGTTCAAGTACCACTTGTGTTTGAATAACTTTATTGGTTTAATTTAATACTTGTGTATTACTAAATCACATAGCAGGAAGAAAGCACAGCTTTGAGCAGGTGTGAGAGAAGAAGTCAACAGCTCAAGAGTAATAGAAATAAAAAACCTAACATTAAGATTGAAAAAAGACACAAAAGATTCATATAAGAACAAATGAAAGATTAAAAAAAGAAGAGACCTTTAGCGCTGATTGTCAGGTTATTAGGTGAATGAATCATGGATTTTTTATTACTCCCAAATGGCATCAAAACATTACAAGACAATCTTCTTAAATAAATAAACCTGTTGTTTCTTTGTCAAAGCATAAAAACCTGTATGCAGTGTTCAGTTCATAAACATCCACTGCCACTAACTGTGTGTAACATGTGAGTCTGGCATGCTTGTGAGCACATTATGTGTAATTGTTTTGTGTTTGAATCATCCTCAGCTTGATGTTACATAATGTTCCTTTAATGGAGACTCTGAACAGATGCCCTCTCGCTTCCCAACCCTGCAGCACCACATTTAAGGTGAATTAGATATTTTTTCCCTCTTCATCTCTCTGGTTCATGCCGGGAGAGGAGGAGGAGGGTGAGGAGGGTGAGGAGGGGGGAGAAAGGGCCATTAGCCTCCCCTCTTCAGGCAGGGCGGGCCTGACATCAACACTGCAGTATTATTACTGCAAAGAGGTACTGATGGAAAACACTTGGCCTGCTCTGACGGGCCATTTCCATAAACATTTACGCTGAAGCTGCAGGTAATAGGACGCAGCCATCATTTCAGTGTTTGTGCAGGGAAACAGAGGAGATGGAGGAAAAATCGCATGCAAATCTGGGATGTGAGAGCTCCCACACAAAGCCCCCCGCTTAGATGGAGGCGTTCCAGCTCAGGAATGTGACATGAAAATACTTTTCAGCAGGTGCAGGTGGTGCATTCATTGCCACCATGGAAAAATGCACACTAACTCTGAGTTTTCCCTGCAGTTAAGACTTTTTTTTTAACAATCTGCCCTGAATGTATTCAACCAAATCTGAATCCTGGCAGAATTTTCTCCATAATACTCCAGAAGGGGATTCTCAGGAGAAAGAACATTTCTTTTCTTCTCTCAACACGAAGAAACCAAATAAAAAGGGGACGTTTATTCATCTTTTCTGGGTTAGTGTGTGTAAGTGTGATCTGATTTTTCTAATATTTCTCAAACCTGCAGTGGAGTAAAAGAGAAAGAGCGCCCTCACCTGGTAGATTGTCAACATTATAATCAGAGGGACACTTCTCGGCAGCTTTCAGCCTTTATGGGTGCGTGATACTGTGGTACTAGTCTCTTTCCTGACTGGTTCAAGCTGTAAGCAGCATCACAGATACAAGGAAATCTTCAGAATTTTGCATCATCTTAGACCATAAAATCGTTTCAAAACAACATCAAAATCACAAGTTCCTGGTCATGTCATTTATCAAGCTGCATTTAATGCCCCTGAGTCATGTTGTAATCTCCATTAATAACACAAATCAAAATAAGTCAAGGAACTCTGAGTCAAAATGAATCAAACATTTTTGGAGGGCTGTTGAGGATGTAAAACAGTGAGAAATATGAGCTTATAGAATGATGAAAAGACTCAAAATGAAGCAGTTTTTGTGACACCCCTCTCTTCGTTTGAATTAGTGTCTCATTTTGTTATAAAGAAACCCATCATCTCTTCTTTGCTCATAAAAATCTGATTCATAATAAAATTAGACTTTGTCTGTCTGGGATCTTAGAGACAAAACAAAAAACGTGGTGAAATTACACCTTAATCCTTTTTTGTCATCATGTCAAAAGTCAAATTACAAATAATCAAATAGATAAATAAATAAATAAATAAATACCCGTAGGGAGCACTGATACAGTTTAGTAGTTAAGTCACCTGCCTCTCATACAGAGGCTGTAGTCCTCAAGTGCATGGTCCTGGTTTTGATCTGCACTTGAGCATCCTTTCCTGCAGGTCACTCCTTACTCTGTACTCCAGTTTACTGCTCTGTCCACAATCCTTTCCTCTCCAAATAAAGGCAAAAGAAGCTCCAAAGTAAAATGAAAATAAATAAATAAATAAATAAATAAATAAATAAATAAATAAATAAATAAATAAATAAATAATAGAAGTAAAAAAAAAAGCAAATTATTCAAATTATAGATTAATAAATGAATAAATTGGGACTCTTCTTATTTGTCACACTCCCTTGCTCCCTTTCCTGTAGGTGAAGATACAGTAGCCTTTGAGGATAAAAAAAAGCTCCAGCAAGGCATGACAAATATGATTCTCTATTTGTCAAAGTTGTTACCCATAAATACATTAATGCAAATCAGTCTTCTTCTGGCCAGTGCAAGTGGCTGCCCATTATATACAAAAGAGCACACAATACTAGTTTGTCCATTCTGAGCTACTGTAGACTTATAGTGGCACAAGATCTTGCTCTTGATGAAAGAGGATCTGCTCCTCTGCAGATATAAAAGAGTGGAACTAAGCCAACGGGAACAAAATTAATTTAATATCCAGGTGATTGTGCTGTCATTTGAATATAATTATGAAGTCTTTTCTGTTAATAGCTAAACTTAATAATAAGCCACTATATTATTGGACATGTTTTGTGTGAAATGGCGGAGGTAAAATGTCTGGGAATCTTTTTTTGCACATTGACATGATGTGTTCCTTTTATTTTTAATTTATGGATATAACCATAATGTTTTGTCCAATTAAAATCAAGCAGCTGGGTAAGCAGTAAGAAAGCTGTAATATTAGTTATGGTGATAAGGTGAGCAGGAAGCTAATTCAACAGGATTCTAATTTGCATAAGCACCTGCTCACCATACATCACACCTAACTTACTGGGTTACCTGTTAGTGACAACTCCAGGTCATTAGCTCTTAAACAACCCATTTCAGATCAAACACACAGCTGACTGAGCTTTCTTTTTAATCATGAAAACATGATAGTATGGTCTATTAGAGGTATGGATTAAAGCAGTGCATGTAGCACATTTTATATTAAAGGTCTTTAACTTATCAGACAGTTAAGAAAGAAAACATACCTAAAAGCCTTCAGACACAGAAACCTCACATTGGTAGTTAAATCCAGCTAAAAGAGGAACAAATGAGACATAAAAAGGCACCTCTGTGTGTGTCTCTCTGCAGGGATAAAAACCTGAAACCCTGAGGGTCTCTCTTTGTCATCACAATGAGCAGAAACGGACTCAAAGACGCTCTGATGTGAAGACATTCTGCCAGCCGCAGAGGACACATCACAACCTTAGAGGCACAAATTGCTGCATTATACCATGTGACTTCCTGCTGAGCTTTTCATGTGTGGGCTGAAGGGATCAGCTCATCAAAAGAGCGAAAAGGCAGCAGCAGCACTAACATGGTTAGCCATTGCTGTCATTGGCATTTATTTGTCTAAAACAGCACAGTTTTAAACAAATAAACACAAACAAAGCAGATGTAATACACAAAACAAGCTTGAATATTGAGTCTTCGACACTGATGGCACAGTCTGAGCTGGAGCTCCTTTTGTTATGCTACACATGTGCGATAAGAAAAGTAACTCCTGGTTACTTATAAGAACTTAAGAAATTTTGTGTACAGAAATCTAAATGCTTGAGAAAACTGTAAAAGACATAATAAAAGCAGAAAGACAAGAAAAGCATTCAAATATTAAAATAAAATGTGAACAAAAGAGGTAAAGTATTGACAATAGGAATCAAATCATGGAATAAAAGGAGCTCTGACAGGTAAACTTTTTTCACTTGTAGTTTTTTTAAGTCAGACCTTAAACATGTTAAAAAGAATCTTAAAATGCATTCTAATAACAACAGAAAGCCAATCTTACCATTTACGGCACTCATTGAAACTTTGCAGACAATGAAGTGTTCCTAAATGTTTCATGGGATTATTTCCACCTAGATGATCCATTTTGTCCTGTCTGATGCACAAAATATGAAAGAATGTGTCAACCCCCCAATTTTGTTTGTTTTTTTCAAACCTTTGATCATGTTTATAATGTTACAGACATGTCCTCGCCAGTAAACACCATGCTCCTGAGAAGTTACCATAAAACAGTACAACCTCTGGAATTATCATTTCTTTTTATGTTTTGGAAGATATTTTCACACATTTTAACTTTGTATATTTAATAGCTAATCAGCTTTTTAACCCTCTGGTGCATGTCAGTAATGCTCCCAAAATGAAAATAAATGAATGGATATATAAATAAATAAATAAAAAAAAAAAAAATCAAAATATCCTTTTAATGCCAGAGGAAAAATAAAAACATTTAACCCCTTTATTTTTTCCCTGCAAAATACAAGTATCTAAAGTTCATATGTACTAATTAGGGTCATTTATATATTTTTTCTTTCACATTTTTATTATTTATTTTTTAATTATTTAATTTTTATTTATTTATTTATATAATTTCATTTTTAAATTTGAATTAGCTGCCCAAAGTCAAACCAACACTTTAGGAGATTACAGAGGTCAAAACAAATGGTGCTGCAATTTGCCAGTGAGAGTAAGTAATAAAAAAAAATTAACCCAAAGAGGGTTAAAGCAATCATCTGCTTAGCAACTTTACACAGATACCCTTATTGTGTCTTGGTGTTTAACTACTGGGAGGTCAGAGGTCAGACAGCAACACTGATCTGTTGTAAGCACAGATTTATGACCTTATGAACATGAAATGCAGCCAATCAACAGATTAAAGAAGTTATTGAATCAACAGAGACGTGATCATCTCCTCTGCTCAGCCCATGTTTGTTTGTCTATCTGTCTGTCTGTTTGTTACCTGGTGCTGTAAAGCTGTTGAAACTCTCCTTGATCTCCATTATGGACCTTTGAGGTTATGTTTACAGAGCAGCAGCAGGTTTCCCAGTCAGCCTCAAAGCCAAACACAGAAAGGATCAGTGCTGAATCTGCTCACTGCTGCTAATTGAAAAGGCAGCAGTGATGCTCTGAAACACTCCTGGCAGAGGTAAAACGGTTTAATTGAGCTAAATCTGTCTCAATGAAGGTGCTCACTTAAAAGCGAGAGACGGTCCTGGCAGCGGGCCTGCTGAGAAGCGACAGTGAAGGGGTCCTTACCTGCACATTAGAGGAGAAGGCATTTTAATAACAACACAGAGCCTCCTCTCTGCTTGCCGTTAGCATTGCACTGGAGAGGGATTCAATTATTGGTAATGGAAGTTCAGCACGCATTTTATAATAGGAGCACCCGCTCTGCTGCAGTGGCCTGTGGGTATGAGGCTCAGTTACATAAACAGGTCTCAAATAAAGAAATCATCTCAAACGTTAAACTGCTGAAAGCAAGGGGGACTTCATACAGCATGTCTTATACATCAAAACTTTTATAAACATTTACTTTAAATGTTCAACATCTTTGTATAACTTGCACTACTTAACTGGATGATACTTTTTCCTATGTGCCTAACATCTAACTATCTGATCCAATCCTCAAATTCCATGAAATGTCTCAAACTCAGTGTTTTTACCCAAACATCTTTGAAATCTTTGTCCTTCCCATCAGGAAACTGCTCACATTCTCTAAACCTCCGCTCTCTCTTCTTTTCTCTCTGTTGTAACTGTTTTATTGATTTCGAGCTGCCAACTCTTCAACACATCAGCATTTCTCCAAACAATAGAGAATCTCTGGCATTGAAAACAGCACACAGCTAACAACAGAGAGTAAAAGGCACTCGAAGTAAGAGCTCTTATCAATGCATCAGTCGATTGGATGGGATTGTTTATGCATGTGCTTTTTTAAAACACATGTTGTCATGGTGTGTTAATATGATGGGCCATTGTTCCTGTTACACTTGTGTGAGCTGTATTTAAACACTTTGTCCAAAATAAAATTAACAGTAATTTACCTTTAGTTAATAAAAAAATATGTAAATGTATACATTTCTTTTTCTCAAATTAATTGAACTCTATGTGCTGTTACATCTGGCAGTGAAACCAAAGTGATCAAAGTCAAATAACAGATCTGTGTGATCTCCAGCCTTCATTCCTCCCTGACTTATTGCCTCATGCTGCCCCCTAGTGGTGAAGAGCTGCAGCAGCACCTGGACCCAGAGGCTCTGAGGCCGCACTGAAAGCACTCCAAAAGGTCACATTCAGGGGTAAATCCAGAGGTGACTAATGTTTCGAAGTTGTTTGACAGTCTTTCCAACACGAAGAGTTTTTACGTACAGAGTTGAATTCTGTAAATTTGAAATGTGAATGCAAGAACGGGTAGAAGCTGCATCAATCCAACACAAAATAAAACTACCAGGTCTTCCTGGTCTCCAAGTTATGTCCACTTTAATCCAAAATCTGAGCATTTTATCTGATCTATGTATGAAAAATCCTGTAAAAATCAAGTTCTTCTTGCATTTCATTGTATGTTAATATAATAACTGCTGGCCTTTTGCGCTGTATAGTTACTTTTATTGGGTCCTTTATTTATTTGTTTGTCATTTGTTTAATGTTTTTATACGTTATATGCATTTATTATTTCATTGTGTCTGCATTTTTAATGATAAAACACTTTGGTAGGCCACTGGCTGTTTTAAAGGTGCCATATAAACAAAGCTGACACTGATAATATTTTTTTAGTCATTAAAGAGTGTGTATTCTGCTTCCTCGTATTGTAAACATGGATTTAAAGTACCAATCCTAAAAGTTCAAAATGAGCGTGTGCAGATTTTCAAACCTTTGCCGAAGTGTCCTTAAGCAAGACACTGAACCCCAAATTGCTCCCATTGTGATTATTTGTTGTGTGTTGATAGGTGTGAATGTGGTAGATAAGCTGATGATTACTGTAATAGAAAAACCTCTGCCACCACTGTGTGACTGTGGTGTGGATGGGTGAATAAGACTAGCGGAGCAAGGTGCTTTGAGTGGTCCGGGAGACCAGAAAAACTCAATATGAGTACTGGTCCACTTGCCATTTACATTCTCAGATGTTTTAGAAATCCCTCAATCTGTCTGTAAACTGATCAAAACTGTTCTTAAAAAAAGCACCAGATCCTCACCAGACCTGCTAAAATGATGAGGTCATCACAGCATGATCTCATGGTGCATTCCATTTACATTGGAAGTGGGGAGTGGGCAATGACGCCACCGTAAGTTAAAAACGTTCCAGTTGCCAAGTTGGAAAAACTTGCCATAACCACAATATTTCTACGTACAGCTGATTTAGTACAACAAACACTCGTCAGAAATGCTAAAACAAAGGAAATATTACAAGAGTTTGATCACTGTTATTCTCAGGGCAGCCATCTTTGGTTGCAAACTCTTTGGGGTGGTGTGGATCTGTTGACTTCCTGGTAGGAAATTCCAACCTTGGAGGGTGCTCCAGTTAAAATTTTCCACTTGGAACTCCTGAATCCCGACTTCGGAGAACAAATAGAGTGCACCATCAAACATGAAAATCTCTCCTTAACCATCTCCACCCTCTTCCTCACAGTTGGCCAATCGGAAGGAAGAGGATTTGTCTTAAAGAGACGGCAGCATTCAGACAGAAGCTAAAAAAAATGAAACCAGTGAGAGAAAAAATAAGGATTTATTTAAGCTTTAAATCATCTACAGATACTATGGGGACACCAGAGGGACAAAATAAAGACAAAAAAAGTTTAGTTTAAAGTTAAGTTAAAGTTCAGTTTACAGCACAGAAAACTTTTCGTGTCTCAGAATTGTTGTGCTACTTTTTAAAATTGATATGAATACATTTCAAAGTGAATGTTCTGTTATCTCAAACAACCCCGCTTTCAAGATCTGAACTATATTTTTACACAACCTTTGCACCTTAGCACAAAAAACACAGAAATGTTCCTTTAATCAGAGGTTTCTCTGTGTTTTGACTTTACACACAAAACCAACAGCATCAATTATCTTAACGTAAAAGCGTCCAAAGTCTGCTGACTAATGATTCTTGTGATGTGTGATGAAACCTTGGTACAGGTGTCACCTGAAGAGTCAGAAAGTTTGTTAAGCAAGTGAAGTTGTGGAAGAACATTTTAAAAAAAACTTCTGACACATTTGAACATAAGTCTCTATTTTAGACAGTGTAAGTTTTGAATGGACGATGAAAGGGCCAGCTGACAATGACACTCTGTGAATACATCTCTAAAGCTTGTTGAAGAAGTCTCTCAGCCTTTGTTCATATGAGCTGTGTGCTGTTATTCTCTCAGCGCTCATGATTTATCTCCTTAATCAAACAACATTCAGCTGAAGAGAACTAACCTTGAAGAGAAACTATTCTCTCCTCACGCTGATGTCCTCTCAGATATGTCACTGTGCTGGCCATAAATAAGAAAAGCTATTGGATATGTTTCAGCATTGTTTGACTAAAGGCGTATAACGTAAGAAGAGATAAGTGTCTGAACAAGAGATTAAGTTTTTAGATCACAACTTTAAGAAAAAGCCTTGAAAACATGAAAACTTACAGAGTTTGATTGAATAGTTTGTGTTTTTCTTTCTTTCTAACTTTTCTTCATTCAACGTGAAAATTTCTGCAGTCGAACAAATGGTCTGTTCTGCCATAAGTGCTTCTACCTCTTGAGCTCCAAGGAAAGGCGTTAACTATAATGTGTCCATGTGCTGTTTTTATACAATTACAGACGTGTTTGAAGGAAGATAAAGAAACAACAGAGGGATTTAAACAGTGCATAAACAAAAGGATCCAGAAGCACAAGGTTTCTGAGAGAAAATCCAAAGCTTAAGGGTTTCTGTTTCGGATGGTTTTGACATGTACACACAGGTTTTAGCGTCAGAACTGAAATTTGTATAATTGTATAGGTGGCAGCATATGTGGCTCCTAAACCTGTAGATGTAATTCAGCATTCATGAAGCTGCAGGTGAGTAAACCCCCTATGCCATAGACTCCTCTGATCCCCAGATCATCAGGGATGCTGGCTTTGAGCTGTGAGCTGAGAATGAGCTGGGTTCCCCCTCTCCTCTTCAGGACACAGCGTCCATGGTTTCCAAAAAGAACGTCAGGTTTGGATTCATCAGACCACAGAACAGTTTTCCACTTCCTTTTAGTCTGACTCAAACAGGCTCAGGTTCAGAGAAGTTTCTGCTGGTTCTGGATCAGATTTAAATCTCGTATTTGAGTGTAGGGAGCTAAAAAAATCTCTACAATCATATTTTTAAAAAACTCTATTTCCCACAATCCTTTGTTGTAACTCTATGAACTGAGAGTTTAGAGGGATAAAGTTACAGTATGAAAATTAAGAGCTTCTTGGACAATTGGATACATTTTCCACGACAGTTTTCTTTACAGGTCATCACACAAATCACTATCTGACTGTCTGTCTGAGAGTGAGGAAGACCTAGCATTAAAACATTCAGCTGAGTGAAATTTAAGATGGCTATACAGGCAGTTTACAAACTGACAGCAGTTTAAAAGGGGGGAGGGGGGGTTCAGTTTGTTTACCCAGATAATTTGTTCGTTTTAAACAAACTATTCACGAAAAACCCATCAACAATGTCAGACGAGCACTGTAAGTGGCCAGAGTGTAAGTTGCCCCCTGCTGTTTGGGAGCACCTATGCTCCGTCTCCGGAAATGCAATAAAGGTCAGGGAGGTGTCATCACACACCAGATTTGTTTGTTGCCTCGTGTATGCGCGTGCAAACAGAAATGTGAACGGTATGTAGCTGCATTATGTAAACTTTTGTTTGTTTGTTTTTGGTTTGTTGTTCATGCTTTCAATTGTATTATGGTGTTTATCAGCAGAAATGATGACAAGCGGGTTTTTTTGTTGTCTGCATTCTTCTGCACCCTTTGGCAGGCGATTCGAGGTAAAGAATATATTTTTCTAAAACACATACCTCTACTTAAATCTATTTTTTTCTGGCGCCTTCAATGTTTGTATTTAACTTATTAAATTAACTGAATTGTATCGTTGATGTTTGCACTGATGTTGTATTTATTGTGCTTAATATTGATGTTTGATATTTTGTATTTTGTAGTTTCACGGTGTCCTAAATAAAGATGAACTTTAAGCACCAGTCGAACTCCGTTGCTGTTTTTTGATGCCGAAGCACTGTTGGTTTCTACCAAGTGGTCTGGTATGGATCAGTAAAGCCTGATCCTGTTTCTGTTTCCACAGCCAACCTTGGCCCTTCTGGGTAGGCAGCTTGTTAGTTGGATACGGATAGCCATGTTAGTTACATGATAGTGTGACACCATAGCAGCGCCACACAGTGTACCCCACTGCAAATCCAACAAAGAAGAAAAAAAATGTGACACAGTTAATAAAGACGAACGATGGAAGACATCCAAAATTTTTTCTTCTTTATGATCGCTTTGTGGCTCTTTATCACAGAGCGCAATCAAGCTTTTTTTCACGATAAGTGATGATTCTTTTGACCAATGAATGGACTGCAGTGTTTCTAGCTCCACCTTCTGGGGTCTGTATGTCTGGCATCCCAACAGAAGGGTACCAAAAGGTGGGACAGTACAGGTTGGTAATTTGGGGACCTGTCTCAAGATTAGTCAATGAAAACGCCACAAAATGCCATACCAAGAGGAACCATAATGAACCACTTGGTGGATTTAGACACTGTAATAATGTATCTTACAGCTGATTTTCTTATTTGCTTTTGTTGAAAAGCAAAATAAGAAGATGCCCCAACAGTTATTTTAATACATTTCATAAATAGAGCAATTGCAATGGAGCCTGGTCAAGCTTTGAGGAGCTTTTGGGGTCAGTTAAGATCAGGAAGAAACGCTAACAGTTTTTAAGGCTTTGTCTTGTTTTCTGTGTGCAGTTATTAAAGTTTTTGTCTTTGATTCTTGTCCTTCTTTCACCTCTATTAAGGAACTTTCTGGACTGGACGCGGTGATGTTTGAAACAAACTGGACTTGGTGAAAATGCATTTACACCCTCTCCCCTCTCCCTCTCTGTGCCTACGTTAAGTGTCTCTGTGTGTCTCTAGACGTCAAAAGGAAAAACAATGTTGGTGTAGAAACTCATCAGACTTGTGATAACTTCTCTCAGCAGACAGCAGCAGCGGCTCTGAGGTTTTGATCTGTGTCTGTGTGCGTCCGGCTCTTCGCCTCACGCTGAGACATTCAAACAGACCTCATGTCATTAGCCTGCCAGATCTTTGGCTGACACATGAAAGCTGGATGATCAGCGGCAGCAGCTCTCCAGGGGGGCAGGCTGAAGGATGTGCATAGGCCTGCGAGCGCTGCCATGGCTTCTGTTGTTCCCAGTCCGGAGAATGTTTAGCAGCAGATTTACAAATGACCTGGGCCGGACTTGTTTGAAGTGAGGCGGAGAGGGGGCGACTTCACAACCCTGAGCTGCTCGCACGGCTCATTACTCTGACAGATGACAGAGACAGACGGAGGGAAAGTGACAGGGAGGAGAAGTCACTAACGAGGAAAGGAGCAGATAAAGATCGAAGAAGAAGGACACCCCTTTCTGCTCCTCATCTGTCTCTCAGAGACAATCCTGTTGCAGAGGAGACTCACCTGAGCCGAGACAGAGGCCTGCTGCAACCCTGAGAGCCAGGTCATAAAAAGAGGAGAGCGGTGCTTACTCTGAGCTGCACTCAAAGGTAGGATAATGAGCTGGCTGTCAAAAGAAGAGGAGGAGGAAGAGGCATGAGCCGTGTGCAAAATACAGAAATAAAGCATTTTCAGAATGTGCAGCATGTGTGAACACAGCTCCTGGAAACTTCAGGACAGCATATGTGAAAGAGGCTGCAGGGTTTGTCAGAGAGGTATATGCATAAAGACAGAAAGAGGGAACTAGAAGAGAGGTTCTGTCACAAACCTCAAGTTTCCAACAACTTGGAGTCACACTCGTTAAATCCAATCTCAGAAACTATCACAACAAAACAAAGCCTGCAGTTATTCAAATGAGCTATAAAACCAAACACAGGCTCTTTCTGTCCCCCTGCAACCTTTCTCTGCTCTCTTCAGGCAACTGAAGGTGTGAAAATGGTCATTTTCTCTCTTTGTGAACATCTTTCCTGCATAAAACCAAAGTTGCTGAAACTCTCACAACAGAAAAATGGCTCTCAAGAGTGAAGAGTCACTACTGCAGAAAGAATTTTCAAGATTTTTTTAATAACACATCCACAGCAGTTAAATGCACCATGTACTGTAACATCCAAAGATGTTAGAAGGCTCAAACTCAAAAACACTCAACATTAATATAAGCAGATAAATATCCACACTAGCAACAGATTCAACCACTTTTGTAGAAAGCCCTCGGCTGAAAGATGTCCATTTTGACAAACAGATGTTATTTTGAGCATTAGAAGTTTGAAGTGGATTGCAGTGCAGAACTTTCTTTGCTCTCAATAACCAATATAAGAAAAGGGTTCTCAATATTAAGATTCTGAGTCAAAAACTATTGGATAGCCAGTAGTCATAGTATACCTGTGTCTTCTTGTGTCTTGCAGCATTAATCCAATTCACGTTTCTTTGGGTTCTAAACACAAAACAACTTTATTTTAAGAAGTTTCACAAAATTATCCAGAAGCTTCAGTATAATCAAAAACTTCACATATGCTCCAAAACATAGACACGGTACAAAAACTGTGTGACTTCACTGCTGGCTATTGTTTTTTTAAACTGCGCACTAGCCACACCCCCATCAGTTCCCTCCCAACGCCACAGTAACTCACATCAGTCCCAAAATCTGCAGCCAAGCACCACACCAAGATAAAGTTCAAGCTGTATCAACAGCTGTCAACCTTTGACAAAAAAAACAATTACAAATTTGGTGAGAGCACAACATCAACATATTCATTATCTAACCACACTTAAATAACTAGAACTTGTCTCATACACTGAAAAACAACATTACTGACAAGAGAAAAAGACAAAGAGCCCATTTCCATTATTTAAAGACTCAGCTACAGAGAAAGAGCTGAAGAAGAGAAAAAAACAAAACAAAAACAAACAAACAAAAAACCACCTGGGCCATTCCGCCAAATTGCTGCCATTTGCATCCCCAGAGAAAAAAATGTATGTTTGCATGATAAAACAAACTGTAAAATAAATTTCTGTATTAATTCAAGTGTCCTGTAAGTTGATCTGATTGTATACTAAATAAAAAGGGTTTAAAAGATTCATTTTCAAGTCATATGTTCCACAAGAAGTAGCATTATGTAGATCCTCTGTAGACCATGGGAAGGCCAAAGGTAAGTTTACTGTTTTATTGTTATGTATATTTGATGATATCTCAACGATCTATGGCAGGATTCAAATCTTGGCCAAGTCCTGCTACCTGAATTATATTTTTATGTTGTTTGTGGTTAGAATAGAGTTTTTTGATTACTGTAATGTGCTAAGTGTCAACATGCTATTAGCATAAATGCCGCGCAGCTAAATTTAATGTATTTAACAGTTTTATGCTGAAACCTCATTCCTGTTATAATCCTGTTACTAAAATGAGGAGTAACAGGATCGAGTACCACCGGTGAGTCAGTCCTCTATGGCCCACTCACTAAGTGGTACAGGTTTGGTGCTGCACGCATTTTGTGGCGTTTTCAAAGCGACTAAATCCGGGACAGATCCCCCAATAACCAAGACTAACTGTCCCACTTTTAGGAACCCATACGTTGGGTCACTGTAGTCAGTTGATTGGTCAAAAGAATCGTCAATTACTGTGCGACAGCAGCTGTACTTCTCTTTATTGCACACAGTCTTCTCTGAAACAAAACTTGATTTTGCTTTGTACGAAAGAGCCACGCCAATCACGAAGAAGGTGAATTGCTGGATGTGTCACTTAATCGCTCTTTGTTTACTGAGTCGCATTTTTCTTCTTTGTTGGATTTTTTAGTGGGGTGCACTGTGTCGTGCTGCTATGGCGTTGCTCTATTATGTAGCTGGCAAGGCTATCCGCATCCGGCTTACACGCTGCCACAAAGTGAGAGCAAACAGGGCATGACGGATTAGGAGGTTGTTTCAATACCGGAAGGGGTGAGGTTGAGGTGTGGTTCTGCACCTGAAACTCTGCAAAAAGCGCGACTTTTTGCACCTCTGTAGCTACATTCCTCTGCATGAAGAGGTTTCAATGTTAGATAGGTTGTTGTTCCTTCAACTAGTGGTCATTTTCTCTTAAATTCATTTACTTATTTGTAAGGTGTGTCACATTTAACAACTACTTCTGATAAACTCATCAACAGCATTTGGATTTATGCATTAAATGTCCAGAAATTATATCTTCATTTTGTACTGAGCATGAAGAAGGAAAGTTTATCATTTAGATTCATCAGTAACTAGGCCTTAAATATATTTTACATCAAGAATTAAAATGATAAAGTCACATGTATTGCTTCAAATTTGATTGAAAAGTTTTAAAAATAATTACATCACTCTTTGGAAAAACTTTCAAAGCTGAATTTACAGAAAAGACTCATTTATTTGTGAATTTAGTAGAGTTTTTCAGTCTGTGTCAGCTGAGTGCTGAATTAAACCCACAGTAAAAACTTATGTGTGCAGATTTCTGCTTCCATACAGTCTCAAATTAAACTTTGAATGCCTGTTTATGTGAGAATAAACGGACATGGACACACAGAGCCGTGGGTTGGATGCAAAGAAAGCTGTGTTTCAGCGTGCAGCCATGCAGAGATTAAAGTCCGATCTCTGTGCAGCGAGTGTGTCAGTAAAATGTAATTGGTGCCGCACAGCAGGATGCTGGCTGCAGATCGCTGCCACACATTAATAAACAACAAACATCAGCGTGTTATTCACAGACCCTCCTAATGCATCTGAATACAAGTGAAACAAGTACATGTAGGAGCAGAGAAAGATCTCTGGAGCTTTTAATGATCTCTGCCACACAAAGAAAGACAAAAAGAGCTGAATTAAAAACTGTCTTTAGATCAAACATGAGGTTTCAAATCCACAACATCCGCTCTGAGCTGCTGCCTTTCAATTTATCATGAACAAGAACTGAGTCGCTTTAGTTGGACGTTTTAAACTGCCTCCCAGAGGGCACTGGGGCAGACCACCAACGCTTCCTCGGCCACCATGCTGCGTCAACAGAGCAAAACAAAAGCACAAAGCTGCAGCAGGGTCGCTTTGTTGCCCTGCTTTAATGTGGCGGCGGGCCGGCTGTCCCGCTGATGTGCGGCCTCGTCTTCCTGGAAACAAACACGGTGACACACACAGAGTGTCTGGGTGTTCAGGAAGAATCAGAGTCTGAGACCTGTCTTTAAATGTGAAGGTGGAGTTTATTATTTATAGATAATCACATGTGATCAGGTGACTTTCTAACTGATCACCCTTTGAGTCTGAAATCAACGTTTTAGCCTCGGGAGCGGCTGGTTCATCCAACTATAGATTAACTAAATCCCAGTACTGAGAATTTTCTTTTTTGTTATCATTATATTCTTTGTCCAACTTTACTTTATTATCTATATTTCTATCAGCCTGTTGTTTCATGCACATTACTTAATCAAAGAAAATGGACCAACTATTGTGAAAGAGTTAGAAAAGTTGATGCCATAAGAAAGAGTGCAACAGGAAAAGTTTTAACAAGTAAAAGATTTTCAAGTCTTAAAAGTAAAGATGATAATTGGAGCATGATTTTCACAATGTTCAGAGCTCCTGTGAGGAGTTTTCATCTGGTTTTGTAACAGATTGATTATAATACTGAGGCCTTGACAAGCTTTAGAAGACCTGCTATTCTCTGATTAGTTACAAGCTGATGAAAAAGTCTTTAATTTGCATTCCCCTTTGCTAATAGTTCCTCTTAATTATGCATTTGTTAGTTGAAACCAAGCTGCAACTTCCCGTCATAAAATATGTAGCCTAACATAAGTGCTAAAACTGCAGTTCCCGGAGTGTCCACAAGAGGCTGTCTCCAGAAACAGCAGAAACCACATACACACCCATTCAAAGAGCTGATCTTTACAGGAGAAATGAAATTTTTTACAGCCTGGTTCAAAACCTGATTTCTGTCTGAATAGATTAGTTCTCTATCAGCACACACTGATTGACAGGTGTGCACACTGTAGCTGTTAGCAAAGAGGCTAAAACCCCACCTCTTTAACTCTTTCTGACTCAGGGGCTGTTTACATGAAAACGGTTTTAGGCTGAAACGCAAAAGTATTGTTGCGTTTCAGCCTTGCGTTTACACAGGAACTGCATTTTCGCTGACCTGAAACACAAACTTTTGAAAACGGTTTCCAGAGTGAAACTTTTCTGAAATGCTGCCACCACCGTTGCTGTGTAAACGGTAAGCTGAAGTTTTCAGTAGAAACGCCGACGTCATGCTCCACTTCAGGCAGCGCATACAATAGTACTGCTGTTACGATCATTGCTAACTACCATGTTGTGCTTGTGTTGCTCATGACCGGCCCAACCCTTCGTGGAATCTACCAAAAGCAACTTAGGCAAGACAGTTATAGCCCCAACTACAGGTCTAGCATGCTTACTACAGCGTTTTTAGTCCCTCAGTGATTCGGTGTAAACACAGATATATTCCACTGCATTTTAGTGTTTTTGGATGAAATGTTGTTGTGTAAATGGGCCTCAAACAAAGCTAGGCTGAGACAAGCTTTTTCAACACATCACCTATCGATTTTAGGCTTTAAAACTCAAATCGGTGATGTCACACAAACTACATCTGTATACTACACAATCTTTGATTAAAACTAAGCGCAGTGGGATGATTAGAAATTTAAAAAATAAATATGCACTTGCTGAAAAAAAATAAATCATTGATTATTTAGATTGTATATACCACTCCGCCCACAGGGGGCGCCAAAGGCAAAACTAACCAAAAGTTACTGAAAGGAGCTCTGGGAGATATCAGCATGACATATCTACAGTATTCTGATGCAGGCAGGTAACATTTCAAGAAACATTTTAGTAATTTTGGAGCACAATAAGTTACTAAATGTACTTTTGCTTTGACCTTTGGATTTTTAAAAACTTTGGTTGAAAACTTATCAACTTTCAGCATGGAAAATCAGCAGTTGGCGCTTCAAAAATACACACCAGAAAGACAGAAGACAGCCAGATTTCCAATATTGCACCCTATAAAAGATGATGAAAATCTTACCTGGCTAATCAGTTTGGTTCAAAACTTGTCCCAATTACAATTATATGTTGCTTAAAAAACATCCCCAGATTTTCCTCCTGAAGCCTGAAGCCCAGGTCAGAAATGCTTACTCTGCCAGCTGCTTTAATCGCACTGATGGGTAAAGAGAGCTCCAGCCTCATGGATGAGATTGAAAGAGATTCAGTGAATCCAGGAGCACAAAGTTTCATCTGTAACTCAGAGAATGACCTTTAAAAAGAACAAACAGGAGATCAAAGATCAGATCAGATTCAGAGATGGATTGATGGAGGTTCAGCGTTCAGATGGTTGTGTGTAGGCCTGAGTTGAAACAAAGACTCACCTGTGTGTCTCTAATAAAGAAACATGTCGTCTCGACTCCGCTCCAATTAAACTCCACGCTCCGGATTCCTTCAAAAGCCTGTTACCACTCCCTCGTCCCCTCCCTCCCAGCCGCCCGCCGGCAGAGCAGCAGAGCTCTTCCTTTCTTCGCTGCGGCGGCCGTGACCGAGCCAAGGTCATGGTTAATCCTTCAGGGGGTTCTTGCTTTGTTTCGTCACCAGTGGGGGGGTCAGAGGCTCTGAAAGGCCGCGCTGCAGTTTAACATCTATTAGCAGAAAGCTGCAGCCCCAACAGGGCACAAACCATTGGCTGCTGGGGCCAAGTGTGTGTGTGTGTGTGTCTATCCCCTGCGAAAAACTGTCAGATTGTTTCTTTATATTTCCTGCACAGATAAAACGTGCAGCATGAGCCTCATCCTGTGCTGTGCTTTGTGATGCTTTTGTCTCATACTCAGTCCAGACAGGGCCTCAAATTTTTTGTATACATTTAATCTCCTAAAACACAAGGAGACAGATATGAAATGAATTATGAAATACAGAAATGGTCATATGTGATTTGCTTTCTGCAGTGAAGGAAATTTCAGCTCTTAGAAACTACTGAAATTTTGCATTTCTTTTGTTTGAGAAAAAGGTCAGCGGTGTCTGGCAAAACTGTTGTTTATGTATAACTTGCTGGAAATCTTCATGGTTGACTAAAACTTGACTTGTGTTGATAGAAATCCGACCATCTCTTCAGATGAGCTCTCAAAAGTGATTCAACTCCTATTGCAAACACGTTTTTCTTTAACCAAATGCAAAAATGTTCAGCTCTTTGCATTAAACAAACTGCATGAAAATGAATAGTTCAAAACAGTCATGTGTGTTTAGTTTGGTCTGATGTTTCAGGAGGAATGGGCTCAGATACCCGAGGAACACAGCTCCAAATCTATGCATCATGTTTGCAACTAAAGATCCCCGACAAAGGACTAAAGGTGCTCACCATGAAGAGAGTGAATAGTTTAGGAACTTAAATAGTTATTAGGAGTTAGAAATTAGGCCCTGGTCAGCAGAGACTTTCATCCAGACAGTTTTCAAAGAGAGAGCAGAGAAACCTCACTGTGAGCTTGAACAGATGAGGGCAAAACCAGAAACATGACAGTGTTTGCTTTTCTGGTTTATGTTGTAAAGGACAATCAATCACAGGAAGCAACACAGGGTGTGTTGAACTGAAAACTCAGACTCTGGGGAAGTAAATCTGTCTTTAAAGATTCATTTGGCTCTGAAAACAATAAAGCAATAAAGCAAATAAAACCTCCATCAGCTGCAGGATCTGCTGGAGTCCCCTTCCTTGCCCCTTCAGCGCCGTTGAACCACCAGCTCCGGGAACCCCGTCCTCTCGTCCTCCTCTCTTCTGAACTCCAGCTGTGAGGCCTCCCCTATCACCACCTCTGCCGTGGTGAAGATCTGCAGATCTCCCATCACGTGACCGCCCACCGTCCGGCCCTGGCTGTCAGACAGGCAGATGTGGAGGTGAGCGTCCGGGTTCAGAGTGCCCACCAGGGACACGATCTCATACTGACCGCTCAGGTGGAGCAGCTGATGGGGAGGAACATGGAGAATAATAAACCATCAGATATAACATTTAATACAGACAGAACATTTAATGCACCAGTTTTGATGAGTGAATTCTGCAAAAACTGAAATTTAACAAGTTTTTGTCTTTATTTAAGTAAAATGATCTTATAAGACTTAATCAGAGCCACATTCACGTAACAAGTCCGGAAAAATGTCTTATTTCAAGATATTAAAAGACAAAAACGATGCCAGAATTTCCTTGAAAAATGTAATGAATTCATGGAAACAAAACTTCAGCTATTTACAGGTCTTTTTTTTTTGCTTGAATTAAGTCTAACATTTTTTTTATACTAAAAGTAGACACAAACACTTTATTAGATTCAGTTTAGTTAGAACAGTAGATCAAGACAGAATTATATCACGTCATTGGACTGCACTACACCAGGCTTTATCACAATTTTCAGCTGTAAAAAAAAGTATTTTCTACAAATCTTTCCCTAAATATTGCAACTACTGTTTTTTTCAACAACGTTAAAAAACTAAGCATGCAGCATTTAAACAAACAGAAATTCAACTTATTCATTGGGATATTATTTTTGGCCCTTTTTCTTACAGCCTTCAATTTTTTTTCACTGATTTTAATCGTTCATGGCTTCAAACAACTGGCTCCTTCAGGAGAAGAGTGCTATACCTTTTTTTTTTTTTTAAACCTATCCCATGCGCTTTTTTAAAATATTCAGCATTTTAAACATTTTTTCCCCTATTGAAATAAATGGAGTTCATCCATCACCATGGAAACTACACAGCTGATGGTGTCATAAGGGGTTCTGAGATAATAAAAAGGACTAATGATTAATAATGCGAGTCATTATTAGTCGTTTAGCTCTTCTCCTCAGTGCAATGGAGATGTTTGGGTTAGGGTTCAGCATTTCAAGATCCAGCATTTGTTGCAAGGAATAGTGGGGCCCTCCTTCGAGTCCACTCAGTAAGCTCTGAAACATTTTTATTCACACACATGAAAAGAAGTCGAGTTTAACCTTACTTAATCCTCCTCTTTTATTGTAAAGTTATCTTCTGTCAGTACTTGAATAAATTCATACAAAACAAATTATCATATTTACACATAAATTCTGATCTACTGGAATACAAATCAAAGCTAACATCTAATGTTTAGCAACCTCTCTCTACCTCAAACACTTATAATATTAAATTCAACTTTGTATCCCTCTTTTCTGTCAAAGATCTATCTAAAATATTTCCTGGCTGTACATTTCTATTGCTTCACCAGTATTTCTGTGATCTTAACATCCACAGAGAATAATTTAGAGGTTTGGAACTTGAGGAATAATAATTTTGTGTTAACAAAACGCAATGCTGTGTAAAAGTCAGCACTGAAAGCTTTTGCAGTGAGCTTTCCCAACACTCAGCACAGTACAGTATCCAAGAAATTATAATTTCAGAATGTTCTTTACTTTGGCCAGGAATGTAAATTTGATGTTCAGCTGAATAATTGTATTTTTGTTTCATCTGATATGTCTGACATTCAGAAAGTTGGACTTAATGTTGTGTTAATCTGGAGTGAAGGATACCAAACACTTAAATCAGGGTTTCTTCTTGTTGTGAAGCTAAGACAGATGCATCACTGAAGGTTTTTCTGAATTGAGGATCAGTAATCATCAATATCACAGCATCTTTCCAAAGCATGAATCTGCAGCAGAGTTTTTCTGAACTGAATGTTCTCTCTCCTGTGCTTTTTGAAGACTTAAAAGATCCAAACAAAGAGGCTGCTGTGAGGTACCTCATTTTGATTTGTGGCTGTGGCGTTTGCTAGCCGGAGCGTGGCTTTGGTGACGCTGCCCACACAGGTGATGATGAAAGGAGCTCTAAGCCCCGCCTCCTCCACAAAGGCCTGCAGAGACCCCAACAGCTCCTGACCTGGACCAAAGCGGACTGCATGGACCTGCAGAGAGGATCCTCCCAAAGATGAACTCTGAGAGGACATTTATGGATCAACAAACAGTTAAACTGAAATTAAAACTTAAAATGTCTCAGAATTTTAAACTAATTGTTTTTAGGAGTTCACATGGACAATCTTCACGTGTTTGGCAGCTCTGGGATGAGCCTGAGAAGAAAAGACCTCATAATGCTGTGAAAAGAAGCTCAAATGTGTCTGAATCCAAAATCTCTTTTTTGTTCAGTGTGTCTGTGTGTGTGCACGTGTGTGGTCCATTCAGATCTCTAACAGGATCACCGTGCCTAACCAAACTCCAGCCTGACCTCTGACCCCTGCAGGAGGCGGGCGAGTCATGTGACCAAACATCACACAGATTTGCAGGTTTCCAAAAAAAAAAAGAAAAAAAAAAGAGAATAAAACACACGCAGAGAGGCGGAGCGAACAAGGCACTCTCTGTGCTCATTTAGACCAGCACACGGCCTCTTTGTTTCAGCGTTTCAGCCTCCTGTACGACTCTGATTTACGGATCTATACTAAGTACAGGAGACAAGCTGCAGCCACACAGAGAGGGACACATGACACATGTCACATGAGTTTTAAGACGCTCAGCAGGAAAAACAAGGAGCTGAAATGTGTGATTTTTTTGTTGCTACATGATATCAGAGCCCTGATTTAACACAGATTTATGTATGAATGAGACCTTCAAGGGTCTCTCTAATGTTCACAAGCCTGCAGACAGCTTTAAAACAGACATAAATGAACATTACTTTGGTTTATATGAGAACAGAAAGCTGTTTCTAGGAATGAATCACTCACCATTCTGCACGTGTCAGAGTTTTTTGAACCTCTGAGCTCAAACAGTCAAACATTTACAGTCACACACACGCAGGATGGTAGAAGTCTGAGCATGCTCAGTGAGCAGAGAAGCTTCAAAGTAACTTCTTCCCACAGAGGGCCCAATGGAAGCGTTTGCATTTCTGGTATTGTACTGCCACCTGGTGGTGGGTTTGGATGTCAGCAGCTGAAAGTGTTATAAAGCTTCATAAAATATAAAAACGTGATGCATTAAAATACAAGGCTGACATCAATCACACAATATAAAGATGTTTATCAAAAAATAAAAAACACAAAAATAGATAGTTTAACTGTCAACTTATTATCTATATTGTGAATGTATTTTAACTTGTGATTTATTTCCACTGTAATGTGTCCTTGAGAGTTTACAAAGGCACTAAAAGCAATAAAATTAATAATAATAATAATAATAATAATAATAATAATAATAATAATAATAATAATAATAATAAAACAGAAAATTCATAATATAAATGCATGCACCACCTGCAAAAACATGCTCTAAAGAGCTGTACAGCACAAAATATAAAATGTGTCAAACAGTGATAAAAACAAAAATAGACCAAAATCTCATGCAATGTTGAGAATATCTTTGAATAACCCAGTAAAACAAAATTCAAATATTACTTGTTAATAGAAAATTAGTGAGGAATACTTTAAGTTAATTAAAATAATATCGAAAAAGCACCATGTCTGAGCCCCATTCTACATTTATGAGGAGCTTCTTTGTTTTTGACACTAGGTGGCGCTGTGGCTTGCAAAAACAATCACCGGCAGAAACACCTTCTGCACTTTGAAGCTCCTGTAGATGTGCCCTCATGCCCTCTGATTATTTGTCTGCATCCCTCCGTGCATTGCTGAGGGGGGGGCTGAGACCCAAGGGAAAAATGATGCATGTGAAGGGATAACTCCAGGGACGTGGATGCTCTCAGTGTCTGGGTTACCTGTCTTAAAATAGTTCCCCGTCACTTCCAAGCCTCTAAAGGTGAACTCTGAAGTCATGGCTGAAGTTGTTTCAATTCTTACTGTGCATCGTAAATTATCTGAGTCAGGATGGAGCCACACGCACCTGCTGATGTACCCAGTCTGTATTTTCTCCTGTCATAATGAGCAGAATAAATCAGGGCTTAGGTGGTTTCAGGGCTCCTGGGAGCTCACAAAGCCACGCCTTGATGATTATTTGGAGTCGAGGAGCTCACACGCATTACCCCCAAGGTCCTGATAACTGCCGGGTTACAGCGTCCATGGCAACGTCCTGTAGCTCACAGCAACAGGGGCACAAACTCTGCAGAGGACGGCTCTCCTCTTAGCTCAAACACTCATGGCTGCAACACATTACCCTGTAGGGGAGTGTGTGAGTGAGTGTCAGTTATTGGATGGTGAAATAACTACACCGTTCTTGTTGATGTTGTTGAAAAGTTTGTTTCATCAGGCTCGATGCAAGTGTTTCCAGGAACGTTGCTCCATTGTAGTAAACTGCCCTCTCGATCCATCTCCAAACGTTCTCAGTGTGATTTAGATCAGGGGAACACGCAGTATGGTCCCAAAGAGTGAGGTTATTCCTCTGGAAGAAGTCCTTTGTCATGCGGCCATTGTGAACTGCAGCAGTTGTCCTGTTAAAAAACCCAGCCATTACCACACAGACCTCCGCATAGCCAGCTGCCGTTTGACACCTCCAGATCATGATGGTTCCCCCTCCACTGTGCTGAGAACAAGTCCAAACAGGAAATTTTGTAGTGTTAAAGAAGATGAGACCATTTGAGATGTTTTCAATCTTAAAGCTCTTCTCTCTCAGATGTCGTCTGATGGTTATTGGGCTGCAGTTGGCACCAGCAACGTCCTTAATTTGGGTCGAGGATCTTCCCGTGTCTTGATGGACAGCCAATCAGATCCCCTGGCTTAGCACCAGTGAGATGTTTTTTGGGTCTACCACTTGACTTTTTGCTCCATAACCCTCAGGATCTTTGAAAAATTTAAAAAGACTGTCTTACAGTAACTAACCTCAGCAGTGACTGTGTGCTGTGAGAGGCCTTGCTTTTTATGCAGCTCAATAATCCAACCACGTTCAAAGAGCGAAAGCCTTTGCCATCAGGAGGTCACGACAGAGTGAATACCTGACAGGAAATCATTTTGAACTCACTTTTTTCCCCAGATTTTGTCTTTTAAAGGCTGTGGTCAGCTGATGAACAGACTATTTCACATTAATGGCTGTTTTCAAAAAGTTGCTTACTCAGCCAAATTTAACATCCTGCTTCATCACTCTGCCCCAGTTTGCCTTCAGAAGAAAACCTATTCTGGTCAGGTGGTGTCTTGGGTTTTAAAGTCTTTAGATTTTTAAGTCTTTGGCCCAACTCTACTTTGGTGGAGATCAACCAAAAGCGGCTTCAAGACAAGACAGATATAGTGCCCCAACTACAGGCCTGGAATGCTTACTACAGTGTTTTCAGCCCCTCAGCGTTTACATGTAAATGCTTTTTTCTTTCATTGCATTTTCAAATCGTTTTAGCATTTTCATATGAAACCTTGGTTTTAGCACGTTGAGGGAAACAGGTTGATATAAAAAGGTGCAGCCTGCCAGGTATTGCTGGTGCGTGTCACCAGCACGTTTTGTGCAGAGAAGTGGGCATCAGCCTCGTCACACTTCATCCAAAGATTGTGAGCACAGATTGGCCTCTGGAGCCATTACACTGACATCACACTACAACAAAACATATTTAACCTACCAATAAAGTGTGATGTGTCCCTCAGGTGTGTTCAGTGCACAGGAGATCAGATTCTTATTTGTGTTAGTGTTTGTTTCCTCTAACCGTTCCCCCTCCACCCTATTAATCTAAGTGCACAGTACTGCAGGAACCTGATTGGTTGACAAAGCTGTCAATCATAATGTCACACCCCTGCTTTGTTTTTGCATGAAAAAACAACAAACTGAAACTCATTTTTCTTCTGCTTTAAAGTCTGAACCATATATTTTCTATTAAAGTAAAAGATGCCATACTGCTGCCAGTCAGCAGGGGGAGCTCTTTCTGTTTCAGCTTCACTTTTAGAAGCTGTTATGTCACCCATCTTCTTTCAAAGCCCACGCTCTCAACTTGAGATGAAGATGAATTTGTGATGTCAGAAGTGGGTGTGGCTGCGATTGCAGGATGATGATGGAGAAGGATGAGCTGCAGAAATGTGTGATGGCATGACTTTGATACAAACACACTGCTGGCATGACACACTGTTGCCTCAAATGTAGGAGGTTTTAAATCATTATGTGAGAGACACTAGAGTTTCTCATCATCAAACTTCTTTTATTAAACAGCAGTGCTGATTTTTGTGTTTTTTAGAGTGATTTTTCTCTCCGGCTGAACGACAACAAGAGTTTACATGTTCACAAAAAGCCTCCAAACTGCTTCTTTGTTTTCAATTAATCCTCTGACCTCCCTGGAGTTAAAAAAAACCCAACACCAGGAGGTAAAGTGGGCGTTCAAACACTCATCATCATAACTGCATTGTCACACACACAGAATGAAGAGATAACCTTTGTTTCGTATCGATCCAGAGACGAACAATGGCTCTTTAGAAAACACACAACACATTGTTTCAGAGCTGCTCCTCTTTAAGAGGATTTTGGACATTTAATCAGTATTTCTGGCATATATGTGTGTGTTTGTGTGTGTGTGTGCGTGTGTATTGATGTGTGTGTGAACTAATTAGGACCAGCAATTACCCCAAACTGTGGTTGCGTCTCCTGCTGAAGGGAGAGGGGGGGGTCAATGGAGAGTTTAAGGGGTGGTGCAACAATGGCAGACTGTCAGTGCCAACTCTGCCATGCATGACAGATGTATGTGGACACGCCAGACAAAGGCACGGCTGGCCGAGTGTGTGTGAGAGAGGGTGTGTGTGTGTGTGTGTGTGTGTGTATGTTTTGGGGAGGGGTCAGTTTCTGTCCGATGGAGGAGTGGAGGAGCGCTGTTGGCGCTCAGGCATCGTTCCATGGCACCAGCAGCTACCAGAGGCCCCTGCTGCAGTGCTTTCAGTCCAGTCTGCTAATAAAGGTCCTACTCATCATCACATCATCTGCATAACGAGACAGTCACTATAAATACACTGAAATATAATACCCCACAGTACCATGGATGCTCTGAGCAACTAATTTCTGATTCCTTTAAACAGAAATCAAAATTCAGACTAGTTAAAACTGAAGGGAACAGGGCAAAACAAAACAAAACAAAAAAAAACTGCAATTAGGTCCTCGTAAAGATGTACACACATATTAGCAACAGAAGCAGCATTTAGCTCTAGTTTGCATTCTTTGAATTCTGAAATTAAACTGTGAGCAGCATCAAAATTTCTGGTTTGTTGGTGAGTTGTCAGAAACGATACTCCATGTAGGAGTCAACTTCTAACCTGTTCTTGCTGTTACAGAGCAACCGGTGTTGTGGAGTAAAGAGTGACACTGCTAACTGGAGACCTTCAGCTGAATGTGTCAGTTATGGTTGGTTGACAGTCTCCAGTAAACAGGGTCACACTTAACACTAAAACATCAAAGATATAAAAAAGTTGGTTTGAAGCCAAGGTTATGACCAAATATGACTCTTGGGACTCAATATGGGGAGTAAATAATAAGAGAAAATGTTAATGATGATTAAAACAAAAGGGGTTTGTCTGTGAACAACATAACTCAAATAGTAACGGACAGATCTTCAGGAAATTTTCAGGAAATGTTCAAAATGGAATAAGGAAGAACTTATTCAATTTTGGAGGTGATCCGGATCACCGTCTGAATCCAGGATTTTTTTCAGAGGATTCTTTATCATTGTGAGATAGGGTCGTTTTCATCATATGTGTATTAAACTCCATCATAAATGGTCAGATTGCTTTGCAAGACAGTACAAGACAAGGTCACTATAATTTCTGACAAAGGCAAAAGTACAATCCAGATCCTGGCAATATTCTGGATACTTAGATCTGGAATATGAAATATGTACTGGGTCATCATAATTTTCAACACTGTCAGGTAACAAATTATCGTACAACACTGCAACCAACACCAAATTGTAGCAGACAGTCTGCTGAAAGGGAGTGTAATAATAAAGTAGGACTAAAGTGTTGCGTCACAATCACAATATTCTTGGCGGAGGTCTGTGCTCTCTGAGTAATCTTCTAGTTGTTAATGTAATAGTTTTGAAGCAGATCTCTGTCTGGATGTAGTTTTCCAGATCCTTTAATATGACCCAGGTCTCAGACTCAGTGTGCCATGTGCTGGTCTTTGGTTTGGGGGGGTTTCTCCTAAGTGACCCAAGTATATGTCTCTATATTTCAGTCTGAATAGAAGAATCTGAGCATAGATCATTTGGTCATAAATATCGAGTGACTTGTGTTTAAACTCCTCTCTGCTGGATTTATCCTCTAAAAACATCCTCTAAATATATGCCCACAGTAGCTCGAAGGCGGGAGTCATATACCGTCCGTCACAGGGATGAGTTTTTTTGGTGGTTGGCCCTCTTGCGTAATCTTAACTAACCATTGTTCTCCAGGGCGCTTCTGTGGCCAAATGCGCGCTCAGCTGTAACTGTTTACAAACAGTGAAGAAGTCTATCAGAACAGCAGACATGAATCAGAACTACAGCCCCAGCTAGTGGCAGGTGGCTGCATTACAGTTACAACACAACACAACACCTGACCTATGCTGTATCTTAAAGCAACTTATACTTTATCCTTGTTTCCTTTGATATTTAATCTGCATCAACATTATAGGTGTTTTGACTCTTTTATTCCCTCCAAAGAGTGGGTGTTTAGGGGTTAAATGTAGATATCCAGATTTGATTTCTTGAATCAGCAAATCCAGAACTCTTTTCCTCCATTTTTCAAAGAAAACCTGGACAGGGTCAACCTGATCCAGCAAAGAAAATCAAATCTAAACCCCCAGAGCTTTGAATGGGACTACATTTTACTCCCTTAGTCTGCAGAGGGTGCCTAAATGTACACAATCACACTAAAAGATAAGATATTTTCTAAAAATGGAACAAGGAGTGCTTCCTGGACTAGAGAATGGTTTTAGCTTAGGGTGCTCCCTTGATAGGGATACATACAGAAACCAAAGAAATCAATCCGGCCTTACCAGGCTGTTCCCCAGTCTGCTCATTTGCTACTGACGGACATATAAATGCTGTTAAATAAGAATCTGAAAACTATGTTGCCTCAAAGGTCACCATTTCTCCTCCAAAATTAACAACCAAACCAGAGATCATGACGAAGTCTTTAATGAGTTTGGACTTTGTTCAACGAGCTCATTAGCGCTCTGGTCCAGGACCGGTCCCCCCCTGCTGTTGCGGCTTGTTAATTTAACTCAAATTGGCACCGTTCAGCCTCAGTCATTAACTTTTATATGATGAAGTGAATTAAATCAAAATGATCTCATTAAAGAACTCACTGTATTAACTGCTGTGTGGAGAGAAACGAAGCTCTGCCGACAGAAAGGTCACAACCCAGTCAGACCAAAACTAGACCAAAACAGGACCATTAGGATACGTCCATAAGATTTTTCCTTATATTTTTATTTACACATTATGTTAGAGCTGCTGATGTTAACAGTTTTGCATTTTTTGGCATTTTGTCCATCGTCTCTCAGATTACCTCAGTCACTGACAAGCTCATATTTACTTTGAAAAAACTTACTAAAATACTGATATCTTTGGGTTTGAAAATGGATGAAAAAAAACAACAACTTCTGGTTAAAATGAAATAGTTTGAAAGAGATTTACCTTAAAAAACTCGATGTACATTTAATTTATTAAAATCAGAATCATAGATGATCTGAGTCCTGTAGATGGTAGTTGAGATGTTTGCACATGAAGTGTGTGTGTGTGTGTGTGTGTGTGTGTGTGTGTGTGTGTGTGTGTGTGTGCGCGTGTGTGTGCGAGTGTGTGTGTGTGTGTGTGTGTGTGTGTGTGTGTGTGTGTGTGTGTGTGTGTGTGTGTGTGTTGGGGGGGGTCTATCATGGCTCTCAGCAGCATGTTGGAATGACATGTATGAACATGTCAGAACCATAAGCAGCTGCAAGTGTCAGGTAGGTGCCTCATGGGTAAGGTGTGCATGTGTGTTTGTGTGTGTGTGTGTGTGTGTGTGTGTGTGTGTGTGCGTGTGTGTGTTTTACATTAGTGTTTATTAACCTGTGCAGAAGTGAGAAAGAAACTGCGTCCAGGAACAGAGAAGAGATTTTTTATGAATTTGATTTTTAAAAGTGGGGGAAAAAAAAATTGAAATTTCTGTTCAGAAGTCTGGACATCGTTGAAAAAATAAAAAGGAAAGCTTAAGATAGTTGAGACACTTTTTGAACAGTTTTCATATTTCAGCAAAGAGATGGCATCTTTAGAAGGTCCCAGTGTAACACGATGATAACCTGGTAAACATGGCGTATTTTCTTTCATTCAGAATAATAACAGAGTCCAAAACATTTAAAATAAGAAAATATACCAGTATCTAAGATGTTTATCATTTTAAGTTCTTCTTTGGTATCAGTTTTTAGTATGGCTTTTTTTTTTTTTTTTTTTTAGTTTAGTTTAGTTTAGTTTTTGTAAGTTTCAGTGTCAGGGGTGACATTCAAAAATATGATTAAAAAAGAAAATGTAATGAAGACTCTAAATACATCATTTTTAAAACTGTATTCACCAAGAACAGATGGACAACAATACTATGTGCCAGTATTATTCTGTCCGGCCAACATGGGGATGTAAAAATACAAAATACTGAGATTTGGTTCGAGGTACACTGAAAACATGAGACATTTTCTCTATCATTTCAGTTTATTTTAGTTTTGTTAACTTACCATACACTTTAACTTAGTAACTGTTTTGTTGGTCAACTCTCGTTTTTATTTTTATTTTAGTTGACGAAAATGTGATTTCACTTCTTGTTTTTGTTATTTGCTTAGTGTTTGTGAACTGTACGACCATCCTGGTGTTCATTTAAATTTGTATACAGGTAGATGGTACAATTCTGTAATTTAAAACTTTAATTGTTCTGATTGGAGAGCTTTGTTAATTCCGTGATTTGTAGTTTTGAGACAGTAAACGCATTTTGTTTTTTTTTGGAAAGTGAGAGAAATTTCAAAAATCTCTACTAACATTAAGCTGAATGCAGACCAAGTGGCAACTTCTGGTCTAAGAATATGAGACAAAGCATAGTGCTTAAATCTGCTCTTTCAAGTGTCTTTCAGCAGTTTTGAGGATATTAAGATTGCAAGCTTGCTCAATCAGAGTCACTTCCAATATGGCCGTGATAGCCAATCTGCTTCAAAAGTCCATTTCAGAAACAGACAGGTGATGTTGGGGAGACTATATACTTTAATTATACAATGATGCAGACATGTTTGGAAGGATGTTTTTTGTCTTGAGTTGTGAAAACTGGTGATGCTTTCTTGCAGTAACAGTGAGCCTAAGCTAAAGATGTTTTTTGGTTGCAATTTGAAAAAAAAAAGTGGTGAAAAAAATTTTTTGGAGAGAAAAAAAATGTATTGCAGAATATATAAAACAGCAAGATTTAAACTGTACCCTGTTATCTGAAGCCTAACCTAATATTGTATTGTCTCTTGCCCTCAGTTTACCTGTGGCTGAGCAGGTTGAACCTCACTGCTCTCCAACAGGCTCACAGCAGCTCCACGATAAAGCCAATCTTTCCCCATCTCTCTATTTCTCTTTCTGTGTCTTCCTGCACTGCTAGCCTTTTAATGGCTGAAGTCTCTGCTGAGGGGAGCGCTAATAGTGGCATCAATACGAACAGCAATTTTAGTGTGATGAGAAAGCCCTGAAGCCGACGTATTACTTCCTCTGAACCGGCAGCAGAGGTAGAAGCACTACAGCCTAATTTCACCCTAAAAGCCCCCGCTGCTCCCGCTGAGGGCTGCAGAGGATTGCGGGGGATTGATCTGTGAGAGGAGATGGATGTGTGAGAGCCCACAGAGCCATATATTGATTTCTGACGGCGTGGAGGATGAATCCATGATAACAAAAGGTCAGCGCTCCTTAATCCTGGTCTTTAATCAGAACAGAGATCCATCCAGCAGCTCCAGGCCCTCTTCAGGATAATCTGCAGCCTCCTCAAATCTGAAAGAAAGGAGGATTCAACAATTGAAAACCTGGATCCACTTTTTTCTAAATACTGAAAATTCTCAAATGCTGTCAAGTCTGGTGAGTCCTATGAGGTGAGGTTATGGTGTGTTCAAGGTCATCTTTCTTTGTCTCAAGAGTCCCTGCATCAGGTCAAAGTCTCTCCATCTCTCTTTGAGAGTCTGGACACCGGGGAGCTCTGCGTGTCAGAGTTCAGTCACATTTAACGGGTTGAATTGTGTGAGGTGAAGTAGGCGTGTCAAAGTGTCTCACCTTATTTCACACTGAACTGTTGGAGGTCTGAAAGCAGCACTTATACACTCACACCAGCAGTGTTCAAATTCAGATATTCATGAACGTGTTTGACGGGATCAGGTGTCAGAAGTTGCCTCAGGTTCAACCCATGACAGAAACACCCTCTTAGAATAACTGGCAAACAAAATGTGCTTGTGTGCGATTATTTTTATATCTATGTGCAATAACTTGACGTGACATTTTTGATGCTCTGTTTTGAAACTCTTGCTACACAGTTTTGTAAATTCGGAGCAACCAGACTCCATAGTTTCGCTGAGGATAGATGAAGTTCTCTCAAATCTTCACAGTCACAGAGTTTACAGAAAGTCTGAAACCCTGCTGACATACCTGCAGTATGAGCGTCTGCAGTGTGCTGTGATGAGTTTGAGTGTTTACAGGGAAACGGGATGCTAAATGATGGTGAACGCCCCTCTTTCTGCCCCCCCTGCTCCCCCCTTCAACGCTCCCTCCTCCTCTTTGCTTTCCCTGCTGCCTGGCTTAAGCTAATCCCATTATCAGTGAGGCGGCCTGACGCTGATGTGGCCTGCTAACTGACCAGCTGCTCCGAGTCTGGCCACCACACGCACGCTGCAAGAAATGTCAGCCGAGCCGAGCATGGAGGCACGACCTGCAAGATGAACATTTGCATTTAATTATAATCAGGACACTTTATGTTTAATATTGTTTAAGATGCAAAGTTTTATGACACCACCACCAATGCTTCAGGGCCTGTGTCCACTGGATACTTTTTTTTCCCACACATTTTCTGTGTTTTCAGCACTAAGCATCCAAAACAACCTCAGCATTATTCTTTCCTTTTTGATACTGCACTCACATTTTAAAACACTTAAACTTTTTAAGCTCTGCTGCCACCATCAATGTCACCTCGATCTACAACTAATTAAAATCAATAAGGGGCATGACTTGGTACCAGCTCTGTCCACAACGACCGTGTAGGAAAAAGTTCAATTTTCCAGGTCTGGATCTGCTGCTAGAGCTACAATTAAACTTCCAATAAACTGTTTCTGTTTTTTCATAAATTTTCCATGATGCAAAAATTGGGTTTACAGAACAAAACACAACACAATATTCTCTCTGTCTTTACACCCTCAATACTGGGGAGTAAAGACAGACAGGGAACATATTTTGTAACTAAAAGTGATGCAAAGTCATGTGACCCAAAGTCATGTGACGCAATATGTCGCAAGAGGCAAGTGACAGGACTTAAATTGATGTTGAGGAATGTGAAACCATATTGTGTTATGTGACAGTGAGTGATGTGACATCAAGCCTGATAGTAATCCACAACTTGTAATGAGATTATCATCACCAATATGTAGGTTATTTCTATCAATCCGCGCAGCCTCCCAATCAGGTCAGACGAGAGCAGATTGATATACGGCACATCAAAGTCTAAGCCAATCCATGGACGCAGCCACATTCTTTATGATGCCAGCTGTGAGTTTCATTTTAACAGTTTCAGGGCACTCGCCAGTCACGCGACCTGAGCTGCGCCTCTGATTGGAAAATTAAACGATCCTAATAACTTCTAAACCACGGACATAGACAGAAATTCACTCACTGTACAGTGGGTGCCGATAGCAAAATCAGCTTTTTGGACCCAAGCCGTTATTTAAACCAAGCTGTAAAAATTCTTTTAATGACGTAAAAGTCTGTTTTCATGGCTAGGTGTGTACGTGACTTCCGGTCTTTCTGCAGCCACTTCCGCATAGGCTTCAATTTTACTGACCGGATGTTGCCCCTTGGCTTAAACATGAGCTAAAGGCTTAAACAGGAGCTAAAGGCTAAAACACGAGTTAAGGGCTAAGCTATGTGTTGCACACTTGAACAAATGAATGACTT
Organism: Halichoeres trimaculatus; assembly: GCF_033239565.1. Lineage (NCBI taxonomy): Eukaryota > Metazoa > Chordata > Actinopteri > Labriformes > Labridae > Halichoeres > Halichoeres trimaculatus. The sequence goes on along the minus strand of NW_027437191.1, from coordinate 25,985,885 downwards.
TCCAGGCGTACATGGGCTTCCAAAATCAACCTTTACTTTCAGCTCTCTGAAAATACAGAAACATAACACAGAAGCTCAACATGGCTGCACACCCACCTCACCACAGTCTACCAAATGACACACATGCAAGACATTTGCTCCTTCATATACTGATATATTCAACATCAGTTGCCACGCTCACACAGTAAATATTAAAGCAAGTTGCAAGTGGTTAAACTTAGTAATTTCTAGCAAGCAACACAACAGATGCGGCACTTAAAAGCCCACTAATTAACCCGCAAAACTTCAACATGCAGAGACTTATTCACATGAACAGAAGTCTGGTTTCTCTTATTCACACCCCTTATCCATGTTGCTACATTTATATGCTTTTTTAAAATCACGTATTACCTGAAAATACAGAAACACAAGCACAGAAGCTCAACGTGGCTGCATACCACTTTTTATCCTGGTCTACTAAATGACACACGTGCACACGGCAAACTAAAGACCCCTGAGCTGCCCCAACATGCCTGTGTAAGCTTTGCTCATTTTTACCACCAATCAACTACTAAAATTTTACATTAGTGCCTCAATATTCATCTTTTAATAACTGAACAATATATAATACAAAATAGCAACAATAAACATGACAGTGGGGGGTGTCCGTGTACATAGGCATGTTAAATGAAGTTAAATGAGGTAAAGTCAAGATATAAATCATATATAAAAGATATAAATCATTATGATTTATATCTTCCTTCAATTTGGAGATAATCTGGGCTAAATACTAGCAGTATATTATTATGATGTAAATGTGTATTTTTAAATTTCTTGGAGCTAAAACTTGATTTTGGCTGAAATATATTTTATTCTTACAGACAGTTTTTCCTCTTATCTGAAGAAATAAAAAATAAATGTATAGAAAGTTGCAAGCTAAATTTTCATAGTGTCTCAAAATGAACATTTCTTTATCAAGAAGTGTATCAAGAGGTATTTTGCCTGTAATGAGGAAAACATATTTTTTGCAAACACGCATTTTTTGCAGCGTGCTCTGGCTTGGAGGCCTCGCAGCCTGCCAGCCCATCAGCCCCCGACACTGGCTCTCCTGCCCGCTAGCTAGTGTGTTAGCGCGGACAGCATGTGGCGAGGATCCCCGAGGAAAGGCAACGTTGGAGTTCCACAATAATGTCGAGTCACTCCAAGCGTCTCTAATCCAGCTCCCTGAACAATGTGAGGCCCTGTGGAGTCTGTAGGTCAGGTAGAAGATTAAAGTCCTGTGGTATCAGGGGGAATTTCTACTTTCCTGTCTTTGAATATCACTGAATTCTGTAAAAACCAGGTATTAGAGGGTGTAGCTGACATTAAACCTTTTAAATCTGAATAACTCTGCATTAAAAACAACTCATCCATGGTTTATTCCTCAGCTCCATAGCAGGAGGAAATAAAAGCATCTCTTGCCGCCGTCTCAGCCGCGGTGATGTCAGCCGTCCTGTGGGCTCAGCTCTAAACCAACACTGATTAATAATTTATGGATCATCCCATTATGCCACTTTACACAGTTCAAAGGCTGCACATTTGCATCCCAATTTGTTCACTGTGCTATAAAGACACGCTCAGCCTCTTTGCATCACTATTTCTCTTAGAAATGGAATTTGTGACGGTCTGTCCTCACATCAGTGGATAAAGAAGATTAAAGTGCGGGCATCCTGCACCTCCTCCTCCTCCTCCTCTCCTCCTTCTCCTCCTCCTCATCTTCCATCTCCAGCTCAGCCTCGGGGCTTTGATGTGACTTGAGATGCTTTTGAGGAAAGACAACATGAAATACAACCGAGAAACATCCAGACTGACACAAAAACAGGGTATGGAAAGAGGATTTGAAATGTTGATGAACACCAACCACAGATTTGAAAAAAAAAAAGCAGTCTAATTTTTTTATTTTTACCACAAAGTCTTGTCTCACATCCTTTATGTTGTTAATGAGAAAGAATTAACATGTGAGATCTTTAAATATATATTTCCAGTTGTTGCTGATTGACTTCAAGGGGTACTTTAATTAAGCATTAATTTAAATCAAAGATATAAAAAACAGCCAATAAAAATATAAGAATGCAAGCTTCATTAAAGCAATTTCCCATTTTATCGGTCGTCAAAGTGGAGATCTTTATTTACTACTTGTTATCTAATTAACACAAGCTGATCTGATTAAAATAAGAATCAATAAAAGTTTAATTTACTTACTGGTTAACAAACCTACATAATGCAGCACAGCAGGCGGCGACATGCAATCCACAAGCGTAAAGATAGCGTCACTAGTATGGACGTCATCTTGCTCGGCTCAAAGTGAGTTCTCCATAAAAACTGCTCCCCCTGGTGGTTGGCTGCAGTATAGGTAAAAAAAAATCCATCATTCCAGTCATTCCAGATGGCCTGAGTCAAACTTTAAAAAAATTAATACACCTTGTAGAAATGTTTTACACGTCCGATTGTTGTGGTGATTTGAAGATATCATTTGGCTTCCTTGTATTCAAGTCCTCTTTGTTCTGAAGATTTTCATTTTCATCAGTTATACTCGGTTAAAAACAAGGTTTTAAGTCACATTTAAGGATGACTGATAGCTGCTGTTCTTGTGTATTTTTTTCAGGGATTGTAAAACATGTCGGGAGGTAGAGTCAAGAAGTTATTAGACTCTCAAAAGAAAAAAAATAATTAGTATTTTTGTCACCTGACTCCACTAAGATTCTCTCAGAGTCCCTCACAGTCTCTAGCAGACACAACTGCTTCAATGGCGGCATCTGTGACGGGGTTATTTTGGCTTCAAAACCGTACAATGGTGAACAGCAGAGCCACACTGTCCACTCTATATACAGTCTTTGGTTGTAAAGGATGCGATATTGCATCTTGCAAAACGTGCATCAAATATTCAAAGGGAAGGAGAGAATCCACTTATTTTATCACAAGTCTTTAAAGCTGCTTGAAAAGTCATCATTGCAATCAAGGTAGGAAGCCAAAGATTTCCAACTGGACTCAGGAAAGAAAACCATTGAGTGAGACAGAGATTTGTGTACCTGTCATGACTTCACAAAATCAGGAATTGTCAAAGTGAGTAAGAAGACTGTCACTAGAGCCCAGATGTCCAAGAAATAGACTGCCGTGGAGGATGCAAGCAAAGAAAAACTCCATCTCTACAGAAGTGAGAGAAAGAGAAACACCTAGCCAGCAGACTGAAGGATGCTCAGGACGATCTGGAGGTGGATTCTGCAGACTGGAAGTAGCCAAAGACTTTGACCGAATCTGTGATAGTGTTTTCATTTAAATCCCAATTTCACCAAGTGGTTCAGATTGGTTCTTCTCGGTATTTCTTGGTTTTGTGACAATACCTTTGGATAAAATTGGGACAGGTCCCCAAATTACCTACCCCTTCCATCACACGTTTTGGTACCCTTCTGTTGGGGTGCCAGACATACTGATCTGACCCCAGAGGGTGGAGCTAGAAACACTGCAGTCTGTTAATTGGTTGAAAGAATCATCACCGCCCATGTGACAGCGGTTGCTGTATTTCTCTTGAAGGCCCACAGCTTTTTCTGAAACAAAGTTTGATTGTGCTACTGTGTCACGTTTTTCTCAGTCGTTGGTTTTATTGGGATGAACTGTGTCGCGCTGGTATGCTGCCCCACTATTACATAACTGACACAGCTATAGGCAACCAGCTTACACGCCGCCTAACAACTGGAGGCACGGCTGGCTGTGGAAATACAAACATGATCAGGCTTAATTGATCCACCAAACTGTACTGATCCATAACGGACCGCTTGGTGGAGACAGGGCTTTAGAGTTGGCAAGCATAGAAAAACTTCTCACCATGTCTCAGCCTCTCTTGACCCTAGGATGTGCAGAAACTACACAATTTAACATCCAGCAAAGAAAAACTGTGGAACAACCACTTTGAGGGCTAAGGATAAGGGGTGACAACACATCTCTTAGAAACGAGACGCCACTTGATTCCTGCTTTGTCATCACCCCTGGCTGTGTTGTAGGCAGAACGACTGTTTATTCACTTCCAAATACAATACATATTAAGAAACTGATGATAAACCGATGTCAGATTAGGGTGAAAAATTCACTGTAAGCAAACTTTGCTAAGTAATAAAAGGCAAATGTTGCGGCTCCTGAATGCAGCTTTGCCGTCTAACCATTCTTTAAATGCGGTTGCTTGCTGTAAATTTGTCACCCTGGTCTAATACCTGTGTAGCTATGATTAGCTATAGCAGCATTGGGTAGATCGCTTTAACAAGGGATTTCAAAATACAACAAAGAATTCAAAACATGGCTGATATATGGAGTAGAAAGAGACTGGATATCTGATAAAAAAAAATATAAATATTGTGGGAAATTAGTCATAAGCCTTAGTTTCAAGCGAGGTCCTGGTCTGTCCTCCTTTCAAGGGCTGTGCATCCCTTCTCCTTCACCTTACAGAGAATTCACTAAACGTGCACATGGGACTAAGGGGTAGAATTGGGATTGGCCCTGTGCAGCGAAAGATTCTCTGAAAAATGTATCAACAGTAACAGTCTGAACTAGATATGGAGTAAATCTTTTTAAGACAATGCAAAAAGACGTCAAGATTATCATCTTTGTTGGATTGGTGCAGCAATAAAAATCATGGATTTCTTTTATCATCCTGTTTGATCTCGTTATCTAAGTTCAATAAAGTCTAAACTGTGCTAATTATCTAGATGTGATATTTCCAGAGAAGAAGAGCTTTGCACATGAAAGGTCTAAAATAAAAGCCCAGTTTGTGCTTTTTTAATCGTCTTTGTGTGATGTTTCCCTATAAAGCCTCATAAACCTTTTCAATGAGAACAAATAAAAATCTTCTTCTTTTGGGTGAAAACATCAATGCTAAAGGACAAACTTAGTTCAGATGTAAGGAAATCGATGTGAAGAACAAAGCAACAGGAGGTAAAGCGCAGCATTAGCATCCTGCTGAAAGGCGGCCTTGCTGCATTAAATGTCAGTGCGTACATCTGCTTTCTGCGCCTACAAATGACTATTGATTGTTCTCCTGACACACTCGGCCTCCGCTCCTTTATTTACATGGTTTGGTTTTCAGGACGGTTTCAGTGTGATAACGCTTCCAGGCGCGGCCACCACGAACAAAAGACGCCAGAGCAGCTCACTGCTGCTGGCTCGCCACTTGTTTTTTGTGAATCCCTCCACATCGGCGGTATCCAGGCAGATATGTACAGTCTGCCTGCCCGTCTCATTTCAATTGGCCTCCATCTGTTTTGTCTATCCATGAAAAGGTCTATTATGATCCTCTGCTCTTTGTACAAATGGACTACTAAGCGGATAGGCGGCCCTGGCCCCCCCTTGCTGAAACATTAGATTCCAAGGAGCTCGTCCTGCGCTGCTTTAATTACCCGAGCCGGCGGAGGGGCCTTAATTTTAACGAGTTTTAAAACGCTCCATCTTCAGATTCACTGCAGAAAAGAAGAAGAAGCAAAGAGGGAGGGGGCTGTGGGCTCTTTATTAACCCTACAGTGACTAGCTAATGTGATTGAAGTGGAACCACCTGGCGGGGGGAACTGTATCGTCAGCTGCCAGTGAAGGCCGGCGAGCGGGGAGGACCAGGTGCTGCGCTCCAGCCTCTTTAATTGTTGCCGTGTAATAGCTTGCTTCAGTGCACACTACAGCTTGGGGCTAGGATTAAAAAAAGCTGTTGCTGCTAGCTAACACACAGAAGTCCATTTTCTGTCACCAGCCCCCCCATACACACACACACTCCAAATCCCCCCCTCCCCACCAGGAGACACACAGACACACACTCCTTCAGTGGTAATGAAAGAAAAAGGGAAGGCAGAGAGGAGGGAGGGATGGAGGAGAAGGGATGAAAGAGGGCCAAAGGAGCTGAGTCGATTTGGCTGCATGGCTGGAGGAGGCTATCTGAGGTGAACAGGCACCGAGGCCGGGGCTTTGGAGGCGTCTATCTGTTCCTGGTTGACAACAAGAGCTGGAAGCTGCAGGACAGAAGAAAATTTGAGTCCTGGAGCCAAAGAGTCCTGAAACACGGAGGTCCCTGCAGAGCTTTGAATACAAAGAGCGTGACCTGCTGTTGAAGCAAAACAGCTCTCTCTTCAAGCTTACAATAAAAACAGTTTTAATATGCACTGAGCTGAAGTTATGCATTAAAAATACACATTTCATGTTGGCAGAAATGACCCTCAACTATTAGCTGTCAGAGGGAGAGAAAGAAAGAAGAAGGATCCTTGGTATCTGCTCATGGAAAACAAAAGGTGTAGCACAAATTCTGTCATTGCACATTTCTGTAGAAACTAAGATCATGCTGCTGCAGGATGTCTCTTAAAACCCATGCCCAGATGGGTTTCATGCATTGGATCTTTTTAAGCTGGTGCAACTCAACACGCTGACATTCTTCTTTATCCACTTGTTTTTGTCTGCAGAGATAGAAAAGCGAAGGTAGCTCTAATTCCTGCATTGATAGATAAATGTAATACTCTCATACACACCCTGATACAGAGCCTGCCCTGCTCTCCAGCCCCTTGCCTCATTCCCTCAGACACACCTGGTGCAGATTTCTGGGTGCAGATCTCTAAGTGCACTCTTCCTGTTCGGACTCAGAGGGTGAGTGCTCACACTGGCTGCAGATGCACCATCGTCTTCCTGAGTGTGACCGTGGCCACAGATGGATCAGTGAGAAGAAGCTGAGTGCTGCTGCGTTCAGGGACCTTCAGCCTCCCCCCTGCTGCCCCGGCTGCCAGGTAACCGTCCACAGGGCCCGGCTGACCTGAGCTCCTGCGGGACCCCGGGGGCCGAGAAAAGCAGCAGAAGGATTATTGTACTTAGTGACAACAAAACATGAGAGAGGGAGAGAGTGCAGCAGTGACGATAAGCTCTGAGCTGAGGAGGGGCATGAGTAATGCTGCCTTAATAAAATAAAAGATGGCGTACACAATACAGCGCTGAGACACAGATGATTTCAAATGTTGAAGTTGTCAATAAGAAACTTTTCAGTAAACCCGCAGGTGATTTAGTTCATTTTATAGGTAGATATTCAGCTTTCAGGACGGCCAGTGTGACACTGTTAAAATAATGGTTATAAAACCTTTAAACTGCCTGACAACAGTTTGAAGATCAGCTTTTCTTTGTTAAACTCTGACAGTTTGAAATCATTCATATATCCTGGAGAATTTATACTTTACAGCCTTTGTTTCTCTTCTGCTGCTCGACACAGGTGTTGGGAACCTGGGAACACTTCCCACCCTCATGTGGTTTGTGTCAGGGTTGGTAGAGTTCATTATTTATTTATCATGTTACAAATTATAACCTTCCTGTCTTTAGATACTTCTATCTGAGTGGTCAAAGCTCCATGACAACTGGGATTTATTCATATCAAAGGGACTAACTTCTCACACTCATCTCATTAAATCTGACTTATTTCCCCCTCAGCCTCTTGACACTGTGGTAAAATCGGACACAGCTCCCTTTGGCGCTTTAAGGTTCACATATGACACTGCACATCCGGCATGGACTGATAAAGAATTATAATGTAGACTAGAAAGCACTCAGAGATCGCAGACCTCCACCAAGCATGTTGTGATTGTCACGCAACACTTTAGTCCTACTTTAATGTTATACTTCCTTTCAGCAGACTGTCGGCTACAATTTGGTGTTAGTTGCAGGTTTGTACGATAATTTGTACCTGGCAGTGTTGAAAATTATGATGACCCAGCACATATTTCATATTCTGGATCTTAGTGTGTAGTATATTGCCAGGATCTGGATCGTACTTTTACGTTCTTTTTTCTCACAATGATAAAGAATCCTTTGAAAAAAAATCCAGGATCCAGGCAGTAATCTGGATCACCTCCAAAATGTAATCAATTTTTCCTTATCCCATTTTGAACATTTCTTGAAAATGTCATCAAGATTCGTTTATTACTTTTTGAGTTACATTGTTCACAGATAAACAAGCAAACAAACAAACAAACAAAAACCAAGATCTCCTTGGTGGTGGTGGTAATAAAATGAGTCTAAGTGCATGTGGCTTTAAAGTGTATTGTGATTAGCAGCTGTTAAATCACTGGTAGAGGAAAGTGGAGGAATGTCCTGTCCCGCAATCCAGACACAGACAGCAGAGTGTCTCAGACTTCAGAATCTTTGTGTCTGTTACGATTCTCATTGTTTCAGATCACCTGACCAACTAGAGCTGGTACCAAACCAGGGGTGGGCAAACTTTTTGATTCGTGGGCCACACTGGGTTCTAACATTTGACAAAGGGGCTGGACCAGGAGCAGATGGATGGAGTGCTTTGGTCACTATCTGGGTATCATTCGATCATTCCATATCTGTTTTAGAATCCAAAATTGGAAAACAAATAATGACTTGTTATTTAATTTTTCATTTTCAAATCAAAACCAGAAAACACGTAACAGTCTATTTTTTGCTGTTTTGATTTTATTTTGAAATTAAAATTAGAATATCAGAGAATGGATTTATAATGGGATTTTTAATCTGTGTATGGTTCGTTCTTTCGTTATTCTGTTTCAAAACAAAATCTAAAAAATGAAAAAACTGACTTGTTTTTTTGTTTTTCTGCTTTAAAACCAAAACAGAATTACAGAAAAACAGAAAAACACTGTTTTTCTGTCCTGGTTTTAAAAATAAAAGAAAACAAAAAATAATAAAAGATTGTGTCAAAATTGTTTGTGTGATATTTTGGTATCAAATGTGAACTCTCTATTTATAAAACATCAGAATCGCAGGGAAAATAAAACATTAACAAGGTTTATTCATTTAAATTTTTCAAGTTCGGCGGGCCGGGATTAAAACATTTAATGAGCTGCATGTGGCCCCCAGGCTGGAGTTTGCCCATGCCTGTACTAAACCAATCATCCCTGCAAGGAGGAGCAGCTTGGCAAATCAACATCTCAAAAAATGATTGACAGTTAACAGGTTGCTGATGTCAGTCTACAATCGTTTCTCTTTGTTGATCGTTGCTCTTTGGGTTGTGATTGCTCCTCTGCATTTCATGAAGTCAGGGATTTTGCTTCCAGAACCCCACAACCTTTACCTCTGTCTCATACTTTTTTTCTGACTTCATCATTCTTTTTCTTTTCTGTTTTGAGTGTCTATACTCTACTTTTGTATGTGTAGAGCGCTCTGATATGGCAAAGAAGCATCATAGAAGACAAAAGACATTTAAAACATGCAGGACATTTTGTGAAAGGTTGAAGAAGCCGACATGGTTTTGATTGCCTGCACCATGAAACACTACACAGGATAATACCATGGATCTCTGGGGCTAAAAGGACTGGAAAACTCACCTTTAAATTACAGATTGAGCAGAACAGAAGTCAGACATGGGAACCTCATAAAAACACCCAGTAACTTTCAAAATAAAACAAAGTACGTCCAAACTAGATGGTATTTACCCTGAAAACAACAACAAGTCAACATACATGGTGGGGCCGGACCAGAAGTCAACAGGTTTGAGGTTTTACAGCCCAACATGAACCAGGAGAGGATCACCAGGGAACTCCTTGGACTGTGACCTCACTGTGAGGTCCTCATATGTGTCGGACTGAACACACAGCTGGTGTGAGTTGACAGATAAGCGAGAACGCGGTCAACACGCAACAGAGCGGAGCTGGATCAGCAACAAGTTTTAAAACAGAGACTCATTTCTGTTTGCAGGTGAGTCAACACCCTAGAGGAGATATTCATGAAGTCCTGTTCACCCAACGTTTTAAAGGAAATATTCACTTTGATGTGAATTACAGCAAATAAACAGGAGCAGGTTTGAAGTGGAACCTGATTTAAAATGCTCAGAATGAGTTTCATTCATCATGCAAGAAAGCTGAGGGAATCAGCTATCATGGAAGAGAAAATGTTTCCAGAGATCTGAAATCTGTTTTTAATGTGTAAAATGTGTACACCAATAAAATCTGATGGAGCTGAGCATCACTCACTGTTGAATCAAAGAACAGAGCTGTAGCAACGAAAGCTTCAGTATTTCTTTACAACATTCAGAGAGCTGAAACCCCGAATCTTCAGACATCCACAGAGCTCTTTGGAACACTTCTGCCACATTATGCAAAGTGTTTGCGGGAATCCATTTCCTGTTCTGCTGAACGACACAGATGAAGGTTTTTAATCAGAGAGAGCAGGGAAATGAAGAAACGAATAACAGAAGAGAGAAAGAAGAATAGACCTGGACTTTAAATCCTCCTCTACTCCTTCCCGCCCTGAGCTGTCAATCAGCCATCTCGCTGCCTGTTTACAAATGGATGAATGAAATAGTTGCAGCTTTAATACTCTTGAGCCTGCTTCATCCTGCCGGTGCTCAGCTGCCTTTGAGGGGGATGTATCCATAAAATGTCTCAGGAAGCCGTCTCTCCATTTGACAGCCCGCCGGGAGAACAAAGGCTCAGCACTAATGCAGCTCAGATCAACCGCCCGCTCTCCCATCCAGCAAGGTGCCAAGATGCACTCGCTTTTAGAGCCGCTGCGCTCCGACCACGGCCACCAGGGACCGTCTTCAAAGCCTAATGCAAAGTGAGTCATCGCAGGCCCGGCTCATGTTAAGTCCCCCTTTAATTCAGCCCCCTTTGGTTAATTATTTGCTATTGTGTTTTACCCATCTGAGCCCGTGTCAACAATCAGAAAATGAGTTGGAGAAGAGCGGTTGGAGACGGAGGGCGGCCTGAAAGCAAAGCAGCCTGGAAAAATGCGGGGCGGAGCTGGGGGCTGTGCAGCCATCTGTGACCCCTGCCCCCTCGCCAGAAACACCAACAACCAGCAGGTCCCATGTGGGCTGGCGGGTTCTGCCGGGTGTCACCCTCTTGTTGCTGTTTAGTTGTTGTTATTTATTAACAGAAGCAGGCGGACGAGATGATGAGGGGAGAGCTTTGTCTCAGGTGCCAGAGAGCGGGCGGCCAGGGATGTTGGAGGAGAGGGTTTTTAGGGAGGATGGGGCTTGGCAGCAGGACAGCGTCCAGCAGAGAGATGGTCCAGCCAATGGACAGAGGGAGAGCGAGGCCGGGCCATCTGTGGGACAGACATGTTAGACGGGGCTCAAACGGTGCCAAGAAGGGATGGCTCTGAGGAGGGGCTTGATCCTGACACCATGTCTAGTCTCTGCGCTCTGAGAGGTGGAGGTAACAGATCATGGATCAGCTCTCAGTCAAATTTCACTCAGTAAAGATCAAAACATCACCCCAGTTAACCCAGGAGAGGTATGGTGTTATTCAGAGAGCAAACATGAATCCAGCATGAACGTTTCTCTAACTGTAACTTTTAGGAGGCAGGGAGCTCGAGCAGAGCCAGGTAGGCATCATGAAACCCAAACAAGGAGGATGCCTTGTTGGAAATGATCTAACTCCAAATAACTTTCAGCCAGCTGTAAAGCAGGTAAAGAGTTGTTGCCTCCATTGCATGTTGACCACATGCTCTATCATCTCTTATAACAAGCTGTGTGTTAAGTCTGGCTTGTATCAGGATCTCTGACCAGCAGGAGTAACAGACAGAAGAGTTCTCCAGATTCCCACCCCAATGACAATCCTCTCCGGGTTCATGTCGGGCTGTAAATCCTCAAACCTATTGACTCCTGGTCTGGTCCTGCTCATCTTGTCGGTTTGTTGTTGTAGTCAAGACAAATACCATCTGGTTTGCACATGCTTTGTTTTATTTTGAAAGTCACTGTGCATTTTTAAGGGGGTTTCCATGCCTGACTTCTTGTCTTGCCCAATCTGCTTGGTGCAAATTGATGAGTCACTGCTCTGACATCTGGCAGAAATAGGAGGCTTGCGTATTTTGATCTGCAGCTAGAACACAACTCAGTGCCGTTTCTGGGCAGAGACAAAGTTGGTAACAACTTCAAGATTCCCTTTGTGCTTCATGCAAAGTGTTGAATACATTTTGCCGTAATGGAACAGATAACCTTTCTTCTACTAGGCTGCAAACCTGTTTATTTCTGCTGTAAAGTTGCACATTTCAACATGCAGCTGTATAGAGATTGATTCATTTTTTGGGGCCAGCCTCAAGTGGTCACTTCAGGGACTGCACTTTTTGGAACTTCTAATTTTACCTGCAAAAGACCAAATTACCGTTTGTAAACACTTATGGCTCTGCTCACATTTTTGCAACAGAAGTGCTGTAGATTACAATGTTTGGTCAAGCGACATGACAGTGTTAACTGCTAAAAAAATGCAGATATTTTACTTAAATAAGTCAAACTTTATTTATAAATGACACCAATTGGTCATATGGTAAATGACAGGTTTGTGAGAAATCAGTAAGTGAACGATAAACATTAACAAGTGGACGGACATTCAGTGGACATATGCTTTTTGTGAAGAAATCCAGTATGTAACCCAGAGAAGAGTTTTAACACACAAGCCACTCAAGTCTTGTGACTGCATCATCCGTGGACACTTTCCAGGCTGTGAAATACAAAGACATAAAGTTATGTAAATAAATCAGAAAACATACCAAACCAAAGAAAAGCACACTGGCCGCTAAGACCTGGCTTATAATAAAGCAGACAGAAAACTACGCCCAGATAAAGCCCCAAATATAACTGAGTTTTAATTGTTTTGTATTTTGAAATTATAATTAAGACTTGTTGACTGGTAATGCATTATAGTTTTACTTTGAACATAAAATTTGTCAGTTAACATTATTCATTTGAAGTCAAACATGGTCAACTGAGATCGGATAAAGAAGACACATTTATTAACACATCTACAGATCCCACTGGTGTTTGAGTTTAAAGTGTGACCTTTTTAAGTAAAGACTGTCAGAAGACCTTCAGTAGCTGCATTTCCATTACACCTAGAATTTCACAATAGTTACGTATCAATTTAAAAAAATGGTGATGGAAACACCAAAATTTTACCGAAAACTCCAATCCAACCGAAATTTGGATAAGAAGTTTTTACACTCTCATGCAGTGTTTTTTCAGATGTTTCGATGTAAAGTTTATTGCAAAAGTGCAATGGAAACACCTTTTTTGCAAAAAAAAAAAAAAAAAAATTACCAGATGTGACTAACAACGCTCCTCCCTCAACTCCTTGGCCACAATCATCTCCCAGAAGTCCCTAGAATCTGTTCACTGCAAAATACAAACTCTGGTGTTCATATTATAATAGCTCTGCTGTTAGTTGTGTGTTCAATGCAGATGTTTGTGTTTGGGAAGGCTGTGAGTAGGTCATAGTGCAGCAAGAGGGAGGAGCGGAGGTGTATGTGTGTGTGTGTGTGGATGAGAGAGTAGGTGAGATGATGATGATTTTCATTCAATGTTTTGTTTGTGCCTGTTTTGAATTGGCGAGGTCATGGCTGACAGTGACCAGTGAATGAACACAATGTTCACAAATTTGCATCAACGTCCAGACAGATATTACGTATCATTTTACTCAAGTTGTACGCAATTCTAGCCACAATAGAAACACTGTTAAGACATAATTGTACTTTATCAAAACTTCAGAAATATCGCTTTTATTTTGTGACAAAGTATAACAGAAACGCAGCTGCTGACACGTTTAGCTAAGAGTCACCAGTTAGCATGGTCGCTCTGAACCTATGCTCAGAACTGGATAGAAGATTACTTCATGGTAAAGTATTGTTTTTGACAACTGACCACGGAAAAAAATGGACATTTCATGCTGCTTACAGTTTGAATTCAGTGTTTAAAGAACAATAACTTCTCTGGATGAATGGAGCTTCCACTGCCAAAATGTGCAAGTATTTTTTTGATGGCATTGACTGTGAAGTGGTCTATGGACTGAGAACACTGATTACAGTCTTGTCACAACCGCAATAGACCGCCTTGGGTTTTTTTTTTTTTTTTTTTTTTTTTTTTTTTTTTTTCGAGGCATTATTGTTGGTATTGAAGATTTTCACTTTCAACTGCTGAAGAAATATCCTCCTAAAAACATTTCCTTCAATTTGAAGTCCAGAGGAAACGCTGAGCCAGAGAAAGAACGGAAAATCTAAGCCCCAAACCTGAGTCACACCAAGGTTTTTCAGACAGACTGTGGGTTTGAAAAGATATAAATTTAGATGCTGAAGATTTGACTCCTTGGTCCTGTTTGTGGTTCAGTTTTAAGCTGTGAAAGCGGTTTCATTTGAGTTTGAATTTTCAGTAAAATGTGAAGAAATGTGTCGCCTCTTGTGTTTCAGTTCCTGTTTGATGTTTTCCATTTCAGAGCAGATAATAATCTGTCCCTCACTCATCTTGAATTGCTCTGCTTGGGTCAGATAATCACAGAATGTGTTAAAAAAAAAAAAAGCTGCTCTCTCCGCTTCGGTAGTGGAAACAAACAGAAAACACAATCAGTAAACAAACGGAGCAGATTTCCTCCCAAAAATACAACCCAGTGCTTCTGTCCCTGCACACAAACACCTCTCAGCGCCTTCAGGAGGGCAGAATGCTGATGTAGAGTGAGAGAATGTCCCCGAGGTTCAATTACTGAGCCTCCACAGGTCGTCTCAGCCTTCATTAGCTGCCTGCTGGAGCAGACACTCCTTCCTCGGCTCGCTGTGCCGCTCGTATTGCGCTGAACCTCAGGGAGAAACCTCTCTCTGCTCTCTAATGATCACACAAACAGCTTTCTCAGAACTCGGGGCTCTGCTGTGTGCTGTTATGTGCTTTGTTAATGCAGCGGGGAGGGTCTCGTCAGCCACCTCTGAGTCCTCCCATCGCCTCTGTTCCTTTCGCTCCCACCTGAATGCTTAACTAGACGCCAGGGTGCTGGCATGCCCAGACAGGGTGGAGGCTGATCAGCGCCCTGTAGGAGGAAGATGGTCACACTGTCTCGGTTCAGCTTTTGTTTCTGAGGAGAAGTACAGTGTCTGAAATACAGTTAAAAACAAGGTAGTTATCAGTCCATCAGGTGCAACTTTTTCTGTTCTTTAAAGTAAATTTGACTCTCTTTAACACTTTTATTTTGTTCTGGAGCAATTAGGGGCAATTTCCTTTTTTGGTTAAACAATATCTTATTGTCCCACCAGTTGCTGACCTGATAAATCTGCAGAACCTACAGGTAATAAGTTGGCAGATATCATTTATCAGTTTAGTCTGTTTTCCGATTTTATCACAGTTTTTTTTTTTTTTTTTACAAACAATACAAACCCAATCTTTTTAGACAACTTGAGGATAAAATTAAAAACCTCATCATGAAACTAGAAGAGCACTCAGAGAGCGCAGACCTCCACCAAGCATATTGTGATTGTCATGTAACTCTTAAGTCTTGCTTTAATGTTATACTCCCTTTCAGAAGACTGTCTGCTACAATTTGGTGTTAGTTGCAGGTTTTTGCGATAATTTGTTATTGTTGTTATATTTCATATTCTGGACCTTAGTATCCAGAATATTGCCAGGATCTGGATCGTAATTTTACATCTGTCAGAAATGATGGTGACCTTGTCTTGTATTGGTTTGCAAAGCAGTTCGACCATTTATTGTGGATTTATGTACACATATGGTGAAAACGGCCCTATCTCACAATGTTAAAGAATCCTTTAAAAAAATCCTGGATCCAGACGGTGATCCAGATCACCTCCAAAATGTAATCACTTCTTTCTTATCCCAATTTGAACATTTCCTGAAAAGTTCATGAAGATCTGTACGTTACTTTTTGAGTTATATTGCTCACAGACAAACAGAAAACTCCCAAAAACATAACCTCCTTGGTGGAGGTATATATGAAAAATAAGCTAAGTAGCAGCAGCTGAGTGACAGCACAAACAGCCAACGTCAAGCTGTAGCTCTCAGCACTCACTCCACCACTTAGGGTGTAAGACGCCACAGGTGCAAGTGCAAAGACTTGATCACCAAAAGGCACAGAAACCAGAAAAAATAAGAAGAAAAGAGCATGCAGGGTGAGAGTAAAAGCTACTTTGACAATATTTGTTAATGCCTTCAGGGAAGTCAGGAAATCTAAATCCCTGATTGATCCACATTTTTATGTAAAAGACGAAAAACTGATCCAAACCAAGACGAAAAACCCACCAAGGGTATTTTCAAGTGTTTGCGTAACGGGTCACAGCGCTGCAGGAAGAAGCTGAAATGTCCTTGAAATTAAAGCAGCAAGACATTCCTCTGATGAGTGAGGAGGAGGGTGACTCGCTCTTGACTGCCTCTTCAGCAACGGTTGCTTAATTAGCCCCCATCGATGTGACTGACCTTCCCGCGGCGCTCGAGAGGCCTGCGGTCACGCCAACCCTCCCTCAGAGAGATAATTGGCCTGTAAATATGGAGGCGTTCACAGGGGGGCTCAGTGTGGTGCTGCGATGGAGGAACACGACGAGCCCTGCAGCAGTCGATACACCTGGATGTCAATGATCACCTGTGGGGATCAAAACCTGGCATTCAGACACAATCAGGAGTCGTCGGCGTAGAGATGGATAGTCATGCTACATTCAGGGAGGAATGAAAGCAACTTGAAACATCTTAACCTGGAGGAATGGTGTGATTACTGCCTCCAACACGTCCCATAATAGATCTCAAACAACTCTGAGTCTGGAGCACAATTTCCTGTCCTTGTTTCCCAAGGATAATGTTTTTATTGTGTACATGCAGCAACATCAGGGGGACATTACTCCAAGAGATTTAAAATGTGCTCAGAAAATATTTGTTTTTTCAAAAATCATCTGTAGATAAAAGTTATTTGACTCCTCTTTGCACTCTGTTGGAAAACCTCCAACCAGAGTGTGAAACCGTGAAAGCTGTGGTTTCTTTTTACCGGGCGGTGAAAGTTTCCCGCATCAGTCTTGTCCCAGATGGCTCGGGGCTGAGATACGGCCTAATCTAATTTCCATCTCCATTACCAGAATAAGTGAGCAGATTAAATTTTCATCTGCATGCAGGGTTTAGGAAATTAAGACGCTGCTGTAACAGAGATGAGGCCTGATTGCTGCGTAATGTGATTGTCAGACGCACGTTTCTCATGGATGATGCTCAGTGACGGTGAAAATTAGGTTTTTCTTTTTCATATGTTTAATATTCTAGGAGTTTAAGACTAGATGGGACTATAACTGAAGGTTTCAGGTTTGTTTTTAGTCAGACTGAGGTCCTAAAATATCTCAGTAAAATTGTTTAATGTTATTGATGCAATACTCTTGAATCATATCTAAAAATATAGAATCCGTGCAGGGTCTGGACCTATTATGAGAAGTGTTCTGGTGTCTGTCTGTAGTCTGAGGAGTATCAACCAATCAGGTGTCAGCTGGAAAAACGGTTTGTATACAGAGCAACAGGAGTCCTGATCAGTTTGAGGTGGATTTCTTTATCTCTTTAAACAGATATCTGCATAAAGAGCAGCTAACAGTCGGTTATGTATCAAACATTTGCTGAGACACAAATCTTCCAGTCACAAAAGACAATCAGCGTTTAGATTTCCTGACTTCCCTGAATGCATCAGAAATTATGTTTGTTGAATGAACATCCATAAAGTTTGACTTTTGAATCTACAAATCTGCAGTATAATGTAAAAAAACAAAACAAAACAAAACAAAACAACTAGAGCCTCTGTGTAACTTACTATTAACAGTGAAACTGAGACCCACCAGAAACAAATCAACAGGTGTGACTTCAGAGGGAGGTAACTGACCAAAAATGACAGTTTTTATTTTGCAGAAATGTCTAAAGGAAGGAGTTTCACGTCACTGTTGCATCTCAAGTTGCAAGGATAAGGAAAAGGAATTTTTAACTGCCAGCTGCTTACTACACCAGAAGGCTAAACAGCAGATACTAAGGTAGACGATGGGTCCAAGATTGATTCATTAGAAGAGTAAAAGTATCAGGAAAAATCAGGATAATTCACTCTCTTAGAAAGCAGAGGTGTCCCTCCCAATGGTGAGGGTTAATGACCTGTCAAAGGTCCAAAGAGCTCCAGCCTTACATCATCTTTGAGGTCACAGACTTCTCGTCATGGTCTGCCATTGCAGTAATCCGCCGGCCTGCAGCTCCATTAGACAATGAAACAAGTCGTCAGAGCGTGTGGATGGAGAGGGTTAATCCTCCAGCAGCTCGTCTGTAAAAGGCCTCAGCTGCCACCCAGCAAACCTTTGAAACCTCTGTCAGTTTATGGGGACTTCAGACGGACCTTTCTCCCTGACCCTTATTGATTCAGGTCTGTCCGCGCCCTCTTTAAGTCCCCAACTGCCCACACACACACACACACACACACACACACACACACACACACACACACTCACACTTATAAAGACACACACACACACGGCCTGTCTCCAAAGGGCTCAGCCCCTCCAGCTACAGCACCAGGGTGCCATAATGTTTCAATTACTGATGCCTGTCATTGTTCAGTGGCAGGAGGATCCGCCTGGACTGACTGGACTAAAAACTAAATTTTTTAGGGGGAAAAGGGGAAACTATGGGCTGATGTGCCACCAAACTGAATTCTAGTTTATTTATTGAATTTGAAAAGCATGATCTGAAATCAAATTTAAAGGGACTGTGAGGAGTTTAGAGCAATCTTGAAAAAGTCTCCCTACTAGATATACGCCTGATCGTAATCCACACTTTAAAATGAGATTATCAGTGCTGATATTGCTGGTTACAGGTTATTTTAAATGGCTACTTCTTAACTTCCAGGTCGGGCTGACCAGGATTGGATTGATTCACAGCACGTCTAGGTCTCTGTGTTTCCCTCTGATGAAAACAATTTCTGTGATTAATTTTGTAGTGATGGCGGACACAGGAACCCAATTGTCTGATAGGAAAGGACAGAAGAGCAGAAGAAAGCAAAACAGGAAAGTGATACAGCCCGAGCCAAAACAGGGGCTAAACTGTTTATGATAAAGTCAATTACAACCCACAGTCAGCAGTTATTCTGCAGTGGTCTGTTCAAACTTGAGAGTCTCTCAACAAAATGAAGAGTGAGGTTACGTTAGCTCTGATTGGTAGATGACTGGCAGGACATAGCTAACCAGGATTTACTAACGTTACACAAAATAGACATGTCTTAGAGCACTGGGCTGCCAGCTGCGCTAAATATAAACGGCTACTACAAACTGACAGTGTTTGCTTGTTGTCACATTAGCCTACAGATACAGACACCAGGCTGACGACGGCCCTACATCTAGTCAGCTACTACACAACGTTGTATCCAAAAAAAGTTGTCTTGAACAAAAAAAAAAATGTTTTGATCCCATCCATTTAAGTCTGAAACAAACACATGCCTCACTAAAAGTAATTTACGACAGAGACTCCGGGCCACAAGGTGGCGAGGGAGAACAATTACTAAAGGTCCCCCTCATAGCATCTTTAATGATCGGGAACTGAATTTATTTACTTTAAAATTATTTTTAACCTACTTGAAACTTCAACACTCTCTATTGCTTAAATTCAAAATTCATAAAATTTACAATATACAGCATCATCCCATAGACAACATCATTTAGAAGTAACAGAAATAGATCATCAATTCTGTCCAACAGGTGAAGACAAACTTAGACTCGGACTTAAAAAAGACTGAAAGTTCAGCAGAAGCTTACTCTTATATCTGGACTGCTGGAATTTTCATAATTATTTTTTGCTGAAGACTTAAAGATTTATACCAGATAGTTGTCGGTCATTTTCCCCTAACCCAGTTTATAATTTCTCAGGAAAGTTCGATATTAGTTAATTATTAGATTTCAGGGAAAATAGAAAGCATCTTACTCTTTACAAACCTCATACTCATGAATAAAACTTTAAACACTAAAGGAAATATAATAAGTGGGGGTTTTTTGAGACTTTTCACTCACAAATAAATTGTCTTATAAAATAAAAAGCTTATCAACAGGAAAATGAATGAGAGAAGTAACCAATCATGAATATTTCTACTCAAACTAATTTATGTAATTTTTTTTGTTGGATGATGAATTTGACCGTAACAAGCTGAATATTGATCCTCTGTTATACTGATCTGATGACAGTTGTTTTAAGTATTTTATGCTTTAAACTCACATCAAGCACTTTTTGATGTGACTTTTATGACCTGTTTCCTCAGTCTCCTTTCTCCTCCAAGCATGATTATTGCTTTGGGACATCTTGAGAAAGTGCATCCGTTGCAGTGGAGGAAAGAGGTGAGAGGAGATTGCAGTTAATCACTTTGAGACGCACCCAGTAACTCTCAGGAAGACCTTGCACAGAATCCATGAATCCACCTCTCTGCTCAGAGGTCAAAGGTCATAGCAAATACTTCAGCAATGCAGCTTCCTACACAAGTACACACACACACTCACAGTCAGATGCTTTTAAACAAGTAAACAAACCCTCACCGGGTCTCCATGTGAACCAATCCTTGAACCAAACATGTATGACTGCTGAGTGCCTCTGCCTGGGATCAATATTCATAACTCACCGCCTGCTCGTCCATCATGGGCTCATTAATTTCTGAATGTGAAACGCTCGGTCTCTATGGAGAGCAAGGACCCGGGTCAGCTTTGAATCAATTATTGTGCTCACACGCCGGCATTTCAGAACGACTGTTTTTGGCAAATTGAAGTTTATCTGTCGTTATTTTTAAAGCTGAAGGGCTCCACACAGAAAAATGAGCCTTTCTAACAAAGCTTTCAGCATGACTCATCCTGATGCGCCCCTGTTTAATGCCAGCAATCATCTGGTTTGGAGTGGGCGTCAATTTTCTCAAAATGGTCGTTTATGATGTCCTCATTCAGGCTTTTTATATAATTGTCACAAAATGCTGCACATGGTTCAAATGAACTGGTAACGCTCTGTTACGACCCTGAGAGGCGTCTGACACAGCTCACACAGCAAACAGGACAGCAAGGAGTGCTAAATATTTCAGAACTCTGCATCACATCAGGAAAATATCAGAGATTTTTCTAGACAAATACGAGAAGGGGAACGGTGGTCAGGGAGAACAGTGGGAGCTGGTACCAAGGGTCGGAAAATATTGCAGTGTTGCACAGATGCCTGGTTGTTTGATCTGCAGGCTGGCCCTGTGATTGGCTGGAATAACCCTGTAACCTCAAATAGCACAAGCAGCGATGATGATGGGGAGATGGATGTTTGGTTTTATCATTTGACCTAATAGGCTTTGAGACTTTCACTGTCTTCTGTCAGCAGAGGGAGCTCTGAATATTTTGGCTTCACCTGAGGTAGCTGTCATTGTGTCCATCATTTTTTCCAGTCTTTGCTCAAATCCTGCAGCTAAACAGGGACATTTGCCATCATCTGCCAGGATATTAATGACGGTCTCTTTCTGTTTGTGTCCCTGTTGGTGACATCAGTACGCCTCAGTCCTCTCTGACAGTCTGACCCCTCCCTCCTCCTTCTCCTCCTCCTCCACTCAGTGCCTCAGGTGTTCCTCTGCTTGGCCTTGTCGACTTCTCTTTCACCGATTCGTCATGCCCAGACCGGACTGCTGCGGCGGCGCGTGCCAGCTCACCGAAGAGGACCCGGCTTGCCAGACGGCCGTTCGGCCTCGACAGCCTGCCCCTGTCAGCAAGGGGCCCGGGAGCCACTGTCGGCCCTGGCAACTGCTTTAAGACTCCGCCCCCATCCTGGGACAAGAATAGGCAGAAAACTCAGCCCTCCAAACCTGCCTCCTCTCCTCTCTGCAGGCTTTTCATTAGCTGCTGTCATCGGGAGGTTACGCTGAATGAGAACACACACACGCTCAGAGTGCTGTCAGTGTGTGTTTAACTGTAATGTCTTCTGTTTTTGTCTCTGCTTTGTGTAAGCTGTTTTTAATCCAGTTAAATACTGCTTTCTGTGTTTAATCGTTTCAAAAACAGGCTGCACACAGAAAGACAACAACAAGCTATTGAGTTATAAACTCAAGTTTGAAATTCAGATTATGTTGCTCATCCTTAGAAGAGGGAAAGCATGTGCAGGCTGAGTGATGTTCTGAATATATGTTTCAACTTTGTGTGATAACATTGTTTGAAATGTCATATTTGCAGTGTTGGGGATAATGGCATTAAAAAGTAACGATGTTACTCACACCGTTACTTTTTCCTGTAACAAGTAATCTAAATAATGACCATTTCAAACTTAAAAATGCCATTACAGATAGTGAAATGCGGTACGTAGCTGACCTAGCTCACTCAGACAGGCACAAGAGAGGAGCAGCAAATTAAATCTGGGGGAAAAGCAGGCAGACATATAAGGAATGATGAGTACAATCGTGTTGACACATTTTATATAGTAAAAATATCAGCCACAAACATGACACAGCCACCTGTGTGCGTCTGTGTAACCTGCAGTCAGAGAGGCTCTCATGCAGCGTCTTTGGATCAAACCAAAAAGAAGAAGGGGGTGGATGTTTTTTTAGGTTTGAATGTAAGGTGCAAGTATCCAACTGTTTTGACTTGAAAAAATATTAGAGATGAAAGAACCATACTTGAAAATAAGGGGATGATCAGGAAAAATTACAAGTTAAGAATAGAGCTAGAGACAGGGTTAAAGAGTGGGAGAATCCCTCCTAAATCAGGAGTGTTGGTAGGTCGTTCTGACCAGGCTCACTCAGCCAGATATAGGATAGTAGTGGCAAATTTAGTATACGTGAGTCGGGAGCAATCTGTAGGGTCAAAACTGCCATTTTTATGATTGAAGTGCAGACACTACTACAACGTCATAGATGTAAAAGGGAAGAGCATACATGTGAACATTTTGTCCCAGAGCAAAACCTGCTTTAAAGCTAAATTCTATTCCAAAAATTATGTTTAAAAAAAATAAAATGAACACAACAGTTACTTTCCCTTGTAACTAATTACATTTATGGAGGAGTAATTCATTTACTAATTATTTCATACTTTTTTGGGGGAAAGTAACGAGTAACTATAACTTATTGGGATCATCTATAAGGCATGTTAGGACCTCTCTGCATTTCTAACGCACAGCCTTTGATATCATGTTTAGAAGTTAAGGATGTGGATCCAGTCTTCATTTTAAATTTTCAAATATAAGGCTGTAAATTTGCAATTTTTTAATGTCCAGCAAGTTCAAATTCAAATTGGCTAATACTGAGGATTTTTTCTTTTGTCATTCTTCGATCAAATTAAAAAAACAGCTGATGTCAGAGGTTGATTTGTTTCGTGTGGGCAGCAGTGCCGTGTATAACCACTCATTTAGACCGGATGCAACATTTACATGTATATCCCTTTAATGTCAATGTCAGCTTTATCTATACAGCATATTCAAAACAGCCAATGGCCTACCAAAGAGCTTTACGGTAAAAAAAAGGAACAACAATAAAAACAAAAGTGTTGAATATATAAAAACATAAAACAAGATAAACAATAAAAAAAGGCCCCAAAAAGTGACTGTATTCCGCCAAAGGCTAAAGTAAGTGTGTCCTTTGAGTCATGTTTTAAAAGTGGAGAGGTTATGCACAGTCCACACAGTTAAAGGTAACATGTTTCACAGAGTGGGAGCCACAACTGCTATGGCTTGATCTAGATCAAGATTTTAAAAAGGATCGAGGAATGTGGAAGACCACCTTAAGCATTCTATACGCCTATTACTCACCTTATTGATCACCTCACATTTTCCAAACCAGCTCATGCTGACCTACAGGCTTCATAAAAACAGCCAACACACTGATGAATCATTTCTTCAGTGAATTGGCTGAGTCACCAAACCTCTAGTCCAAGATGAGTCTGAAGTCCTTGGTGTTCATTCTTCATTATACAAATTAGATCACATATTAAAAGGAGGGAACCTGGCAGTGTTGAACATTTTGGATGTTTAAAAAACACGCAAGTTATACTCTGATGAAATTCTGTCAGTATCTTCATGAGGAGATGCAACCTTTCAATACTGTGACCTTTCTAACACAGTGATCAGCAGTCCAAGCAGACCAACTTCACCTGTCCTTCTTCTTATCCTGAACTGTCTCTAAAACTCCGAGCTTGGTACTTTTAAAAAATTTAACAAGTTTTTCTGCTCCTGATGCAGCTTTGTCAAATCTTTAACAGCAAATTGCATGATTGGTAGCATCTCTTTAAGCAGTGAACGAACATGCAGACAGACACACGTCAGCCTTTACTCTGACCTGATTGAAAGACTCTTAAAAAACAACTTAACATTAACATGAAAAAAGTCAGTGAGTCCCAGTGCTGTCGAGGCTTGAAATCAAGTCCAAGCCACCAAAGCTCGAGTCCAGGCTGAGGAAGGGGTTCATCACCTATTTTTAAACCAGTTATACTGTTTATCTGCATCATCTCAAAACTTCCATACCATCATCCTTTGTAGCATTTAAGCTCCTTAAAATTGAGTTTTTATCACAGCACTGCTATCAGGAAAACCTACGAAATACTAGGGCCACTGTGAAAGATTAAAACAATAAATGATTTTTTTCATACATGCATATTTTAATTTGGAGTCTATTAGGGGAAAAAAACTTTTGAAGACGAAATCTGTAAAAAATCAAATTAGAAATTTTTGAGTTTTTAAAGTCATACATTAACAAGGAAACTTCAAATTTGTAGATTTTCAACAACCTGCCCTTCGACCTTTTCCTTGCATTATGGACCCACTTGCCAGACTTATCAAACTGTACTTCTTACTTGAAGTTTGCAATAAGGAAATACTACTGGTTTTATCCCAGAGTAATCATATTATTATTATTATAAGCATCAGGACTCTGAAAAGACATTGCAGTGTTTTAGGGCTGTTCATAAGAAAGCAGTTCATCCAACAAAAAATTCACCGCAGTGGGCAGATGCAAGGATGTAGAAGGTTACACCTCTGGGCTACGCAGTTGGAGTATGTGCTACAACAACACGCAATGTACAACTTAATAAATTCGTGAATTCATGACTTAACAAACTGAAAAATTTCAAACTTTTCTTCTCGAAAATTATTGTTTTTTATTTCTTTAAATAGCTCTAATACACTGTCATAAAAAAAGAACTCTAACCTCACCTACAGTAAAGTAAAAACAGACCGGTCACATCAGATCAGGAGCGTAAAAATGTACTCTTCAAGACTTTACCTAATCCTAAAAGATGAGGTTGATTCTTACAGTAATAAATCATAACTCATTTCAGTAGAAATAGAAAAATTTGGAATTTCTGATTGTTTCTGATAGGATAAACCCTCTTTCTGTGAACTCTCTCCTTGCTCAGATTCCTCTGTAGGCAGGTCGTCTGTCCATCTGCACCCTGATGCTCTCTTGTTTCTGTAACGCTATTGGCTCCTCGTATAATGCACACATTTCTGCATTGATGCTAAACAGGCGCATTTGTTTGGTGCTGGAGTGTGAATCAGGATCTGTGCTGGAGCAGAATGAGCTTTCCAGAGGAGAGCCGGCTTCGGTCTGCTCATTACAAATTCATTCTGAACAGCTTGTTATTATCTGTGGCCTCTGGATGTGTGAATAGATTTACAAGCATTAGGGCCGGGGCATTGTGCGGGGCATGTGTGGAGGAGGTCCTGGCCCCTTTGTGTTTGTCAGGGTCCTCAAATCAGCTGCACCCCCTCCACCAACACCACACCCCAGCCCCCTGCCCCACCCAGTACCTCAGCTCTGAACAAAAGGGGACAGAACACATGGATGTTGTGCAGGGTTTTGGGGATTTCAGGGCAGACGTGTGCTTTTAACCACAGCAGATGCAGAAGTCTGTTGCCCTGTTTCCTCAACAAGAGTCTGAACGAAGAGTGAAGAGCACACAGAACCTTATCTGAGACCAAACTATCACCATAACTGAGCAAACAAAGCAGAACAAAATGTTCTGCCCTGTGAAACTGAATGATTTTATCGTCTCGTGTGGTTACAGTGATGTTACATTTAACAGCAGACCGCTAAACCAGAAACAGACCCTCACAGACACACTCCTCTAAGACTCCCTCTCCCTCCGTACAGTCAGAGAGAGTTAATTAGCTTTCCCACTTTGAGAGCTTTTCAAGTCAACAAGGCGATTAAGGTTTGAGTTGAGCCCGGCTAATCAGAGGGGAGATGTGTATCAGAGCCAGCTGGATCCTGCAAAGCGGATCAGCAGTCATCTGCAGACCCTGACCTTGAGGGTGACGTCACAGCACAGCACAGTGCACGTTCACATTTCAGACCAGACGTGCAAAATCCATCACTCTTTATTTATTCACACAAAATGTGTTTTTGCTCCAACACTTCAAACCCTCACTGTAGTTTTTATAATCTGTGTTCAAACCAAAACGTCTTTCTTTTCTTTGTTTTCTCATCTTTTACGAAAGAATGCTGAAGTGATACTCCAGATCCCTCTGAGTCGTGTTATTGAAGCAGGAAAACAGTTGACGTATAGAACAACTGCTCTTGTAAGTTTGTGGAGGACAAATTTCTCATTTTTCTTCGAATGAACTACAAAGAGCTTCAGAAAAGGAAAGAGAGGAAAGAAAGGAAAGTGGAAGTTTTGATGTGTCATTTTCAGTAAAAGATTTCAAAGAAGGGTTGTGTAGCTTTCAAACAAACAGCAGCACATCACAGATGATCAGAACTGTAGCCTCTGGTTCAAAGAAGCTTTCTCCAAACACACATTCTTCAAACTTTCAGGAACTCTGCCCCAAAACTTCCCCAGCAACACTCATTCACATCTGTCCATCAAAAAATGAGGTCAAAAACAAAAGGTAACACGCAGTCTTAAAACACAAGGCCAATACAGAAGTGTGAAAAAACTGCAGTTCCTGGAGTGTCCACCAGAGACTGGCTGCAGAAACAGCAGAAACAGTATACACACCCATTCAAAAAGACTATCTCTACAGCAAAAATTAACGTTTACAGCTTTATTAGATCATTCATCTATCAGCAGGTTCTAAAAGAACAAGATATTTACAAAATCTTTGCAAGGTCTTTGTGAGATCTTCACAAGAACTAAATGAAAGGTTTTTGGGATCTGCACCATAGACTGCATATAACATGGACATAGTGACATCACCTGTCTGTTTTTGAAAAGGAAAATCAGCTATCGTGGCCATATTGGTAGTGGCAAGGGCTTCACGTACAGCTATGGGCACCTGTCGGTCACGTGACCTGAGCTGTGCCTCTGATTGGACGAGCTCTTGATCTTAATAACCTCTTAACGGCCGAGTTAGAAAAAAATTCACCCCCAGTACAGTGTGTGCTGATTGCAAAATTAGTGATTCAGACAGGAGATGTCTTTTGAACCA
This sequence comes from Halichoeres trimaculatus, assembly GCF_033239565.1. Taxonomy (NCBI): domain Eukaryota; kingdom Metazoa; phylum Chordata; class Actinopteri; order Labriformes; family Labridae; genus Halichoeres; species Halichoeres trimaculatus. Next base: position 25,958,767 of record NW_027437191.1, on the reverse strand, counting down.
GGCTGTAAATATGTTAATTTCTGCTTTGAAAATGACTTTTTTCGGCTTGGTGTGAATATAACTTCCAGTACTTACAGAGCCAGCCTCAAGCTGACACTTGAGAAACAGCAGATTTTAGCACTACCACATTACCTCATGTTCTTAGACTTAGGTTGCTGCTTGATCTGCACAAGGTCTAGACAAGATATTTACGAATTCTGAACAATCTTCACTTGATCTTAACAAGATCAGAACAAGATTTCTATGAGATCTTCATGAGATCTTCACGGGCTGTTTGTTCAAAGGTAACCTAATCGGATTTTGGTTACCGTGTTGTATTTGTTTTCAAAAATGCGTTGTTCAAAAGGGAAAGAAATATATTGAAATTGTTAACTTGGGTCAAAACTTTAGTTTGTTTTGTTCAAAACTTTTTAGGAAGATTTGGATAACTTTGACCCAGAAAAACAGGATTATCCTGATCCCAACAAGGGGTAGGAGCCTGGGTGAATTTTGCTCCTCGTCTTTAGAAATATCCTGTGGTGTCCCCCAGGGGTCAGTGTTGGGACCTAAATTCTTTATACTGTATATCAATGATATATGTAATGTTTCACAGGTCATGAAAATGGTATTATTTGCAGATGATACAAACATTTTTTTTCTCCAGTGAGAACTTGGAAACATTAATGAAAGTCGTTGCCACAGAAATAAATAGAATAAAAATGTGGTTTAATGAAAACAAGCTAGCATTAAACTTAACCAAAACCAAAATAATGACATTTGGTAAGAAGAGTACAAACATTTTAAGATAGACTCAGGAAGAAAATGTGGTAAAACTTTAAAAATGGGTCAAATTGTACAAAATTTGTATCATTTAGTGTATACTTTTGTTTATGCTTTGCTCTCGATCTGTTTAACCATTACAGTGACAAAGTAGATTAAGTAGACTTATCTACCAATGAAGCCTTTCAGTTTAGTAAAATAAGAATAAAATAAAAATGATCTTGTCCCGATGAAATAATCCCCCACCAGATTTCAGTAACACACCTAAATGATAAATTCAAATTCGCTGTTATTCATCACTTTATCCATCCAATCCAATGTTGCTTTGAAAAACTGGCATAAAACTGAGACTGATTACCTGATCCAGGATTCCCAAGTCAGTATCATTTTGATCCCCAAAAGATCTTTACCAGACTTGCTAAAACTATGACATCATAAGGTGAGGATGCTCTAAATTGTTTGTGAGACACTTGCTGGCCTCAAGCACTAAGGTCTAGTCATAGCTCCACCCCCACAGGCCTCCTCAGGGCTGGCCAATCAAAATGAAGGGTGTTTGCCCTAAAGACAAAGCTGCTAAAATAAAGTGCTTTTGACAAAAGATGAAATAAGGGTTTATAAAACAGCTGTTTAAGCTTTAAACCAGGTGAAGATACCATGGAGACACCACAAAACCCCTCTGTAGTGTGACTGACAGGAGGAGCAGTAACAGTGGAGGAGGATTAAACTTGAACTTAAGTGTGTGTCATAAGTCAGACTCTCTGCAGTGTAAGAAGCCCTGAGTTAACTCCTCCCTTCCCTCTGATTGTTTGTGTTGCCTTCTTCTTCTTCTTGTTCCTCTCCACTTGTTGACTCTCCACGCTCGCCTGCCTCTGACACCAACACCTGCCGGCCTGGAAAATGCCCCCGAGCTTTGTTTGACTTTCCCCTGGCCCACGCAGCGAGGCGGTGAGGCCGTGTTTACTCTGTCTGCTCCTGCCCTTTCTCTTTCTCTCCTCTTCTCTTTGTTTGAGCGTGTCGGAGATAAGAGGAGGCGCGTGCGGCAACTGAGGGAGGGCAGGGGGGAAGAGAAGGAGGAGGAGGAGGTAAGGTGAAGTGAGAAGACACTAACTTTCTCTTAGTTTGACCTTTGCTTCTGTTAGAGTGGACAGATTAGGAGACAGAGGGTAGAGATGTCAAACCAGTGATGAGTTCATGGACGCACCAACCTTCCAGACGTCAGCCCAAGAAGAGTGAAATATGGAAATTTAAGCTTTAAATCAACAGATAATCTTCTGCATTCACACACACACACACACAGTCAGACACACACACACACACACACACTCAGAGGCTGTAACATAACTCCTGTCCTGTGCTAACAGCATCAGCGAGCAGCGACTGTCTGATAAAACAGACAAATTGAATCACGCCGTGTCGCTCCTGTGTCTGATAACAAGTCGCCTGACGTGAGGAAAACAGCAGAAACCACAGCTGATACAATAAATGTGATGAGGACATGCATTAACACACACATCAACACACATACACACACACTGACTACAGAACACCTGCTCAAGGAACCACGATTTGCATCAGTAATGTGTGTTCCTCTCTTTCCTCATGTTTATTCATCCTGTGAAGACATTTATGTCTCCAGATAAACAGATAAACCCTGTCCACATGTTTCCATCAGAGGACCTGAGACTGAATCTTTACCACCGACTCACAGAAGCAACAAGTCCTCCATAAACCGCCTCTGACACCTGTAGAGCAGAGGTCACCAAACTTTTTGAGACAAAGGGCTACCTCACGAGGGGCACGAAGGGCTACTTGTCTGATAAAATCTTACTGAACAAAATTGCACAAATCACTTTTTAATGACATGAATCATCGTAAAACTGGTAATACTATGCGGAGAGACTGCTCACATGTCAGTATGAATCGTTTCACATTTATCGTTGATGATTTACGGAACAATGATGATAGGAAGGAGCTCCATTGTGACCAGTGCTGGTTTTTGGAACATACCTTGTGGGCACCATAAGTGGTTCTTGCGGGAATTAAGGTGCCCACAGGCATCACGTTGGTGACCCCTCATGGCAGCCCTCTTGCAAATGTGAGCACAGTAACAAGTAGGGATTGGTACAGAATTAGGTACTTTTATGATACCAACCGAATTCTGTCAAAAGTACCGGGTACCAATTCAATCAAGTTAAAAAAGTTCCATGTTTAGGTACCCAAACGGATCCCTGTGACTGTGAGGGAGTGGAAGAGTAGGAGATTTTCCATGCTGGACATGAACACAGCATTGCGAGGTTATATATTGAAGAAAAAATATGTTAATTGAAAAAAAAAAAGAGATTTATTATCATTCAAATTAATATTTTTTACCACATATACACAAAAAAGTACCAATATTGGTACTGTTGAGTACCGATACCGGCTGCCAGGTACCAAGCATTGGTACCATATTGTTTCAAATGTGAAAGGTACCCATCCCTAAAAACAAGGTCTTCTTTATTTTTTTGGCATTTTTGCATAGTAGACTAGCTGCTGCAAACAAGTGCAACACAAATTTGTGGTAAATTTAGGTATAAAGTCATTAAAAAAAGTTTGAGACAAATTAAATGAGTGTATGTGGACAAGGGAGCTCAGTTGTGAAACATGTTTTCTGTCGCTCAGCTCTGCAGCTGCTGCTTTCTCTTCTTTACTCTCTATTCTCTTTATTTCTCTAGAAACACTGCTGTAGAGCTCCATTATACAGTGTGTGTGTGTGTGTGTGTGTGTGTGTGTGTGTGTGTGTGTGTGTGTGTGTGTGTGTGTGTGTGTGTGTGTGTGTGTGTGTGTGTGTGAGTGTGTGTGTGTGTGTGTGTGTGTGTGTGTGTGTGTGTGTGTGTGTGTGTGTGTGTTATCTGTGGCTCTTATCTGCAGTCTGCTCCCCAGCTGGCTTACACCTGTCAGAGCTACACAAGGAGGGAGATGCAGACTGATGGCCTGCCTCTCCTCTCCTCTCCCTGTATGTGTGTGTGCACAGTGAAAGTGTGTGTGAGTGCAGTGATACTGTGTGTGTGTGTGTGGTAACAGCTCGACACAGGGAGCACTAACAGTGTGATGGAGGTTTATGGCAAGGTGAGCCATAAAGGTGAGACGTGTTTCTCTCCAGATGTTGACATCCTCCACAGACTCATCTTAACACCTCAGTTTTATCATCCATCTGACTGTTTTTATGAAGTTGTGTCAAATTGTTGATTTAACTGCAGCGTGAAACACAAAAAGCTTTTAAAATTGGTCTCTTTTTTAGTATAAAGTTGGTGTGAGAGCATCACAAAGAGGATTCAGTGCATTTCCAGCTTTACAAACCTAAAAACACAATAAACAACTGTACAAAATGTACAGTTGAGATTTAAAAATGAAGAAATACTCCACCAAACCTCCTGCAGAGACACAGGGTCATGCACACAGTGTAAAAAGCTGCAGAGAGGGTTTAATTCCCACTAATAGAGACAGTGAGGTAGCATCTCATACAGTAAAGAAGCTGCAGACACTCTCTGACCTCTGTGATGTGTCGGCTGTACGTCAGTGTTTTGTGAGGGCTGAAAGAGAAGAAGCACAAAGAGAAGAAAGACTGCAGGAATGTCTTTCAGATGCAGAATTGTTTTGTTGGTCCTGACCTGCAGCTGGCTCCTGACCTGACCTTTGACCCCTGCTAAAGACAGTGGACAGTATGTTATAGGATGTTTAACAGCACCAGGGGCAGCAGATGAAGACTATGGGATAACTACACCTGATGGATTTTAAAGAGAAGATCCCTTTACTTAAATTACACTGCTTATTTTTACAATGTAGTCACTTCTTTAGACAGACGGTATAAAACATGGATGTAGTCTCTGTGATGTCACTTGTTTGTTTCTGAAGTAGAGTTTTGAAGCCAATCGTCAGCAGATGCCATGTAGGAAATGATAGCTTCAGTCAAACTAACAAGAGGTAAAGAGGCGGGACTTAAGCCTCCTCAATAACAGCTACAGAACACACCTGCCAATCAACTTAGCCCTGCTTTTAATGACACAAAACTCTTCATTTTAATAACTTCATAAATACAACCTCATGATAAATCCTTCCCTGTTCAGCGTTTGCTGTCTAACATGCTTTTCTCATTTTCGCTGCTGTCTCTTTAAGGCCCTCTGAAGCCTCCCTCCCTAAAACCCCCTTCACTCTGATTTGCCAGCCCTCTGGAGGCAGATCTTGTTACTTCATTATCTCAGCAAGTCTAGTAAAGATCTGGTGAAGATCTGGACCTGTATGCAACGAGACCTTTAGTGTGCCATTATGGAACATCCCGTTCCGCGTTAAAAACTGAAAATAATTGGCCAGTTAACCGTTTACACTATGAAAACAACGCAGATACATCACAATTCAGAGGAACCTCCCGGAAAACCCCATCCAACAAATTCAAGTTACACACACCTACTACGCATAAACAGCAATAAGCCCGGCAAGTAGTAACAGTGTAACTGAGAGAAGATTAAGAAAAACATTGTACAGTGGAAGAAACTGGCATTTTATTTCAAGATTATACAAAAAGCTGTTATCAACGAGTACTCAACATACTCATTTGAGAAATACTGCAGAACATTTAGTACCGCCCTGTTCATGATCCTATTTGGTCTTCACAGACTCTTGTGGCTCATTCGAAAATCTGAACGCTAGATGTTGCAAAGATTCCAATTTCTAGACACTGCATCTTTAATATTTTATCTCCTAAATATAAATTTGCTGTATAGCTCCACACACATGTGATACTTTTCCAATAGATTTGTTTGATCCCTTAATGCTTGCTGTCTTTGTATATTTAGCTTGAAACGGTAACACATGCACACGATGTGCGCCTGTAACAGCTGAACAGGCGCAGCCACCCTGCCATTAGCCTCATTATCCATATGCCATGACCTTGATAAATACTGAACAAGTCTTAAAACAGTTATCCCTCTTCCATAGAATGAGCATAAAATGAGAAATGACCCTTAGACTCACAGTTTTTTTTTTTTTTAATCTGGTTGTAAACAGATTTATTAATGTTTTAGTGGGGCCTCCTTTTTTTGGAGCTTGCCTCTAGAGGACACTTAAGGAATTTCGTTTTGCACTCTTGTCAAACTTGGGCTTTATTGGGCTTTTTTTCTTTATTAGGCTTTTTCCTCTTGTCAAATACAAATAAAAAAATCAGGGACATCTTTATCCATACCTCAAACCAAAACAGACAACTAAATGATGAGAAATAAAATAAGAATAAACATGTTAAATAAAAGATTTAAATAGCAATAGTAATACAACTCGGATGATGATAAGTGTTCTGGATTTTATTAAGTTGTTATTCTTTTGTCTTTTCCCGCAGGGTGAATTTAATTTTTCTGACTGAAAATGCTTCATTTCATCCCTCAGCTTTTTGTACTTTTCACGGTAGCTTCCTTTTTGAACACCAGTGGTTGCTGTTTGCGTTGCTACATGTGTTTGTTGTTATTAAAACTTGTATGGTTTTTATATTTTAGACTTGTTGAATAATTTTAGCCTCAAAACTACAGAAACAATGAAAAACATGGAGAGGTTTGTGTGCCTTGCAAGTGTTTTAGTGGTGGGGTTCCTATCTCACCACCTGCACCATTTTTTTTGCCACAAATTCAGCTTTGAACAAACTCCACAAACACTTTTTTTTTTTTGCTGAAAACATCCAGGAAAAAAACAAGATGAAATAAAAAGTGTTTCTCAGTTTGGTTTTTTATTATATTTGGACATTTAGCAAAATACTGCAGAAACATCCAAAGCAGTGTAAGAGCTACCGGTTACAAAGAAATCAGAAAATAAATACAAAAGTCAAAACGAACCATGATTGCATTCAGTTCATATTATTCAAGAGCGGCTGATCAAACTCAGTGATTGCTATAATGTGACTTGAACACACACGCATACGCACACACACACACACATTTTTATATTTAAATTAAAAGAACATAAAATTTGGCTACATGTGAAAAAACAGCGACAGATCACTGAGAGCACACAGAGCATAATTTACACCAATAATTTAATAAATACATAAATAAATAGAAAAGAAGATATACTGTATTGTGATAATACAGAGGCTTTGTAGAAAATAATGATAACAACAATAATGACAATATTAATAATAATTAACCCAACCTGTGATAAATAAGTCATCCAAACAATCAGTGGAGTTTAAGGCAGTTTTACAGCAGGAGCTTCTAATCCAAAGGCATTACCGGCTACACTAGTTTGACTCTGCTTTGTTTTCAGGAACAGCTACTGATCCACAGATCCACCAGCTAGTTTAAAGCTAATCAGAGTGATGAGATACGCTCCTCTCAGGCCTGCAGGCTCCTCAGGTCGTCCCCTCTCTTAGGTCTAGAAGCTAATAGCACTTGTGCAGAGATGCTAAAAAAAAATAAGAATTAACAGTCTAACGCTTTACTTGTCCAAAACATGACGTCAGAGAGGCTTTAAAGGAGGAGGAGGAGGAGGTGGGAGGCCAGGGTTCACACACACATGCACACACACATGTACACATACTCACACACACAGTACCTGCTGAAGGGTCTGCAAGCAAGGCACTGAACCGCTGCAGCTGCAGGTGAGCAGCTGACCTCTGACCTCTACAGGTTAATGCATGTGAGTCATATGTTTGTTTGGAGGACTTACACTGCAAAGACATCCTGACACTTCACTCCTCTCAGCTCACAGTGGTGCAGTTTGTTTTTATCTTATTTGCCTGAAAACCACATTTTTTACCCAAAACTTTGAAGAATTTATTTACTTTTTGTCTCTTTCCAGGAAGTGAATTTAAAAGGACATCATTTATTTATTTTTTTAGACTCAAAGTTGATAAAATGTCCCAAAAACTAGAATCAATCATTCTCCTCTTCTATGGTACAGTTTGTGAAATTACTCCAAAAGTGTTTAAGAAAACTTTTGAGCTAACACTTCAACAGATGTCTTTAAAGCTCGGATGTCTGTGCAGTGTAAGTCTAGAACCCTCAGCAGAGTTAGGCTTGACTCAGAGTCCCGGATCAGCAAGCAGGACGCAGCGGCATCTGCAGCAGGATCACCTGCCGGTTCTCTGACGGGTGGCATTTGTTAATGTGCCTGGTGAGTCCCGGGGAGCTGTAAAAGACGGCGGGGCAGTATTTGCAGGGGTACACCTGCGAGGAGTGCAGCAGGCGGATGTGCCGCTCCTGGCTGCCCCTGCTGGTGAAGTTCTCCCCGCAGACCGGGCACATGTGGCAGGTGGAGGCGCTCAGGTTGAGCGGCGCCGCGTTCAGCTCGCAGCCTGGCGCGTCCTCGTCCTCTGCCGGCTTTGGGGAGCCGTGCTGGGACGCCAGGTGCTTCCTCAGGTACGCTTGGCGTTTGAACTTTTTACCACAGTGGTTACAATCATACAGCCCCTCCTCAGAGCCGGACTCGGACGGTCCTGGGCTGGGTGTGTCCCTGTCACTACAATCCTTCGTTTCGTCTGCTGGTTTTCCGGACACGGCAGCTTTGTCGGTCTCCATGCTCTGCCCCCCTGGGGCTCCGGTCTGCTTCGGTTTGTGCCACCGCCTGTGAGAGGCGAGGTTAGCCGGGCAGCTGAACACCTTGTCACACTCGGGACACCTGTACTCAACCCGGACTATTCTGGAGCACTTGTGCTGCGCCAGAGCGAACGGGTCAGCGTACGCCTCCCGGCACAGCTGACACACAAACTCCCCCAGAGGGATGCTGTCTGCCCCGGTCGGCTGCTGTCTGGGAGCCTTCTGCTCCACCGGCGCCTCTTTGATTTTGAGCCCGAGGACCGGAGACGTGGTGACATCGTCCTCAAAGTGCAGTTTCCGGATAGCTTTGGTTTTCTTGGATGCAGGTTTGCCCTTACGCTCCGTGTCTCCGGAGGGTCTCTTGGTCCCGGCTGTGGGGAGCGTCCCGGTGGATGAAGGGGCGGTGCTGCTGGTGCCGGTGCGGCTGCTGTTGCTGGAGCCGATCTTCAAGTCTACTGGGGCGAAGAGGTGATCGAAGGCGGTGAGTGCTGCTGGTGTGGGGAAAGACTCCGCGGTGACAGGGGAGCCCAGGTTGAAGCGTCTCTCGAAGTAGCGGTCGTGGTCCTGGCTGACGGGACGAGTGGGGCTGTAGAGCGCCTGGTACACCGCCTCTGGGTTTCCAAATTGAACCGGTTTGGCATCCTGCTCCGGAGCCGCCGCCCCGCAGGTGGGCGTCGGCGTCTGAGCGCGCACTGGGACGGAGGAGAGAGGCGCGATGGAGGGCGGCTGCAGAGCATCAGCTGCTGGCTGCTCTGCTTCCTCCTCCTCAGAGCGGACCCGGTAAGACACCGGGTTGGTCTTCCTGTTCCTTTTCACCAAAAATCCTCTCGGCATGTTCGCGCTGGACGTGGGGCTGAAGGCACTTTGGACGCTGCTGCTGCTGTGAGAAGAAGAAATCCACTTTCAGCCGCGCGCGGTCACAAACATCTGACGCGTCTTTTTGTTGACGTTTCCTTTCTGCTACTGATCCTCTGTTCTTCTCCCGACGTGCTTTCACCACAACATAGCTGCACTCTTTTTAAGGCGACATGATGACATTGTTCCTGTCCCCCCTTGTTGCCTCATCTTCAGCCAATCAGAGGCAGCTCAGGTCCCTAGTGGATTTGGGGAGTGGGTGTGGAAGGATGGAGAGGCTGATGGAGGGGAGGGGAGTGGAAGGGGGATTTGCAGATTGCAAAGCAGATGTACCTGAGGGTTTTTATTGTATTTCACCCTCCCTTACACACACTCACTCCACACACACCCACTCTTTCTGCCCCCCCCCCTCCTCTCCCTCCTCGTCTCGACCCGGGCACACGCCAGGAGCCTCCTGCTTTTACGGTCTGATGAGTTTGTATAGAAATCTACACGTGCCTCGGCTTTATGTGTCTCCTTTGGGTGGTGGGGGCAGTGATTTGTCCTAAAGGAGACATCCGTCCACCCAACAACGTCAGGATAAAGTTATTTGGGGAAAACTGAAACAAGGAAAAGTGGAAAATATATAATTTAAGCTCAGGTCTGAAAAGAGAAAACGAAACGGCAGAATAAAAGTAATCGTTTCATTTCATGAGAAAATCTGACGAGGAAACAAACTGAGCAGCAAAACCTCAATCAGTCCCTAATTCAGCTAAATCAGAAATCATTGGTGCAGATTGACAATATAAAATTTGTAAAAACTCATGGTAGAGGCTTGTTTTGCATGAAACGATGTAATCCAGATTTCCATCCAACAAAGTCCATCAAACCAAACAGCAGAACATTCCATCCATCTTCCAAACCTCTGTGGCCGAGCAGCATGTGCGCTGGCGTGACAGTTAACTCCGGACATATGAATCCGTCATTTTACGCATACATAATTAATAGCGAGAGGAGGGTTTCCTGCTTTGCATCACAATGGCTGCGCTTGTGCAAGCTGTAGAGCCGCCGTGATTGAAAAGGAAATTGCACAGTTGAGGGAAAAAAGGAGAAGAAGAAGAAGTGGGGGCCCCCAAAGAGCAATCTGGCCCCCAGATACTGTCGGCGCGTGCTGTGCGTAATCAGTGCGCCTCGCTCTGTGTCTCCGTGTTCAAATGGGGCAAACCGAGATTATCCACGAGTTAAAAACACGGAGAACCCAATTCCTCCAGGTCACATCTGACCGGGTCAGCTCAAGAGGGGTCTGTCTGACCTGAGGGAGGCTGCCCAGGTCTGAGCTGGGATCTAGGACTCCTCTGGAAATGTTGAAACATCAAAACCATGCTTGGGAATCATCAGGTTTCAGTTGTTTCTCTCAGCACAAGGCTCAGCCCAAACTTCATTTATTTATTTTTAAAAATTACAAATTAAGTAAAGTTATTATTTTTATTCTTATTGTATTTGTTTTGAAGTTGTTAGTGTCATAACAGTTGGTTTAATCACAACTTTAAAGAGTTTAAACCTTTAAATCCTAATCTGCATCTCTATTTAGCTGCAGAGTATGAATTTTCTTAAAAAGTTATAACTATTGCAACATGTGTTCCATATAAAAAATATAATAATATAGTTCAATTAAATGTAAGTTCCCCTAATTTTAAAGAAAACTAACAAATGTTTGAAAACATGGTAAGTTGTTGGAAGTGTTCACAGATTTTGTGGGCTTTTAAAGATTTTTTTTTAAGAAATCAAAACAAGAAAAAATTTGTTTAAAATTAAGTTTTTTTTGTAATGTAAGTGTTAAAAAACAAATTCTTCGATCATGCTGTAAATTGGGTTTGATGTAAGGTTTACAATCGTGTAAAAATGACTTTAAAGAATATTAGATGGGGCATCATAAATAATATGCATCTGTAAAGGTTTAGATGTAAACTCTTACCTGGTTGGTACAATAACATGATTACAGAATCCCCTGAGTGCAATATCAGAATACTTAAAATTGTCAAAACATTACCTATTAACCTATTACCTTAATATTAAACTTCTGATTAACAACAAAATAGAAATATAAACAACATTGCAATTGGGTTAACTAATCATAAAGTCGTCAAACGGCCTTTTGCTGGATATTGTAGAAACAAAAATATTCAGATTTCTTTTTAGAACATTAAATAAAGTTTAAATCCTGGGATTGAGCTTTTCTTTATTTTATCTTTCATCTTATCTTAAAGATGAATCCTGACTCAAGCAGAATTCAGTCTTATGTGTTTTATTCTAACCATAAGCCTGACTGATCATCATGAAGGAATCTGATTAGATCTGACTTTACATTCAGACACCAGCAGTGTGACTGTCGGTGTGTGTGAGTGTGTGAGTGTGTGTGTCAGCCTGCAGGGTGTTTGTAGGTGCGGACATATGTTGTTGTGAGTGCGGTTATTTTCCCGACAGGCCTCAGCTCTGCCTCATTAACATACAGCTGTAGAATGACACCCTCCTCCCCCTCCTCCTCTCAGGGCTTTCATCTCCAGCCGCTATACTGGGCCCTGTGATTGGTCACGCTGCTGCAGAGTCACTGAGGGAAGAGTTCAGACTCACAGTTACAGTTGGCACACTATAGAGGGGAGATCTGTGCTACAAGAACACCAACACCAAGAGTGTCGAAAATTGTATTTTCCCTTCTATGAAACTTTTTACATGTCATTTAATCTGGAGTTCTATCACAAACAGAACAAATCCAATCAATGTAAACAAACTAATGGATCCCTAAGTCCTAAAAAGTCTTCTTGATTAGTGAAGGTCAGTGAAAGAGAAGAGCTATGAGTAGTTTTCTGGTGGGGGTGAAAGTTGTCAGTGTAATCAATACTAAAACTCTTCTTCATGGCAAAACCTGTGCCTACATTACCCATAATGCAACCAAGCAGCAGACAGTTTTGTTGGATGTACAATATCTCCAGAGAGTGAGGCTGGTGTTGAGAGATAACCAGTCTGTAAGGATTGAATCACATCAAGTTGTCGTCTTACGTGTGACCAGTGGAGGCAGAAACATTACAGGAGGTATTATTTGGAGCACAAAACAGAAACCAGAACACTCCAGTTATCAAACTTCAGATTCTGGGTTTTCTAAACAGAATCTGGAAGAAAAATCGTACTCAACAAAGCAGATGTGGCCATAGGCTCCTCCTGAGATGTGAAAGTGAGCTTTTGGGAAGTACCCTTCCATCACCACAACAAGTGTTTTCTAGACAGTTCAACCATCAGACACAGAAATACGCACCAAAATTTCATAACAAAATTGGGTAGTAGTCTCGTTTAAGCTTTTCTGACATTTTTTTTAGGTATGTGAAATGTATTAAACTTATTTTAAAAAAAATCAGGTCCTTTTTTTTTTTTTGCTGTGATGGGTTCTACAGAAGAGCCTCCTTGCTGCCGCCTCCTGGAGTAATCTACACAATAAAGTCAGGCCTGACATTGGAGGTGATTCACTGTAGAGGTCTGCAGCCAGTTTTTTTTTTTCATTTAGAAGCATGTTGTGTGAGGCTAAATCAATGTAGACTTATTTTAAGTCAGTCAGAGTTCACAGCGCCCCCTATGGAGCAACTTGTGATTGCAAAAGTGTTTAATTTAAATGTGAAAAACTCCACAAACACATTTTTGTGTGTATGATCAGTGTAATGCTGTTTAGATATACCCTGCAAAGACAATGTGTTGCAGCAATAAGGACATTTTAGGACATTTTAAAACAAAAACATGTCAGTTGTTGTTTTTTTTTGTTGTGGTGGTGGTGGTGGTGATTGTGTTCTTGTTCTTGTTGGTCCTGTGTTTTTGTTGTTGTTCTTGTCATTGTTGTTGTCTTCCTTGTTGGTGGTAGTGGTAGTTTTTGTGGTAGTTGTTGTTGAGAATATTCATTAATTTCAAAAAATGTGCTTAACATGTCTCCAATCAGATAACTACACAGGGATCTTCTTCAACAACAGGAATAACAACAGGATTAGCTTTTAGTTCAACCATTTTTTTTCAGCTGGGGCAGCTGATTTCCTTGATGATGTCACCTGTGATGTCACAGTTGTCCCGGGTAGGTAAACATGGGCAGCAGGTTGCGGTTGTAGGTCAGATATTTCACAGCGCTGCTCCTCACAGCTGCTCGACTCTCAGCGTCTTTAAAGCTCATCTCAGGATGGGTGCCTGGGTCGTCTTCATCCTCCATCAGCTGCTGCTTCCACTCATCATCCTGCAGAGGCAAACAGGTGGGGCAATGCACATCCTGCTCAGACATCAAATTCAGATTGGGTTGATTTGTTGAATAAAAATGAGACGGGCATACTTTAGCTGAGGTGATCTGCTGAAGCTCCTGCTCGAAGTCAGAGAATCTGTCGTGATAAATGGGCAAACACCAGCTCTGTCTGAAGAAACTGAGGAGACACAAACGTTCGGATTTACTGATTCTGTTCAAACACTTCATGTTTGAAATAAACCATCACATCCTTCTTTAAGTGTCTCACATCATATAAACAAAAAAAAAAATCAGGCCCTTCTTTCTCTAATTTGTTTTCTGCTGACTTAGATTTGAGCTTTTGCTTTGGCAGGACTTCTTTAAGATGAGACCTTAAGACTTCTGATCTACAGAGTTGCAGTGAAAATATTTTTAATGTAGGTGTACAGACCCTTTAAATAAAAGTTTAGAATCAAAACAATCAAACACACACACACACACACACACACACACACACACACACACACACACACACACACACACACACACACACACACACACACACACACACACACACACACACACACACACACACACACACACACACACACACCCAGGGGCACAGACCCACTTGCTGCACTTGCTGTGTTGACTGACTGAGTAACCCCCAGCCGCCACACGGTCAATCAATTATTTTAACGGCTCAGGACGCTCCGTCAGCCTCCACAATGACTTTACGAGTCAGCTGAGTGAGCGGCGTGACGAGGAATCTGTCTCTGCAGCGCGGAGGCTCTGGCTTTGTCTCGTCCCTGACCGGCCACAAAGACAGATTGGGGAGCTGCATAAACAGATTAGGAGGCGGGGAACAATAGACGTCCATATCTGGGGGTCATTTGTGTTGAAACCTCAGAAGCAGGTCACCCGCTGTTTAACAAACACACACACACACACACACACACACACACACGCATGCTGCAAAGTCACAGCAGCAAACACATATAGAAGCAGGACAAAAGACAGTGGAGGCCTAAATCTCTGCGTCCTGTTTAGACCACTTATGTGAAATTGTGACGCGCGAGGTCATCAGTCAGCAGATGCATGATGGGAAGTTTCCGTAGCTCCAGATTTCTGTAAACGTTTCCTCTTTCAGACTCAAAGTGGATTCAGAAACAGGAAAGTGGCTCTTATTTTACACAAAAGTAGCAGAAAAACAGATTCGACCTCCTGCAGTTTGTTTCATTTCTGCAGCGAAATCACAAAAACATCTTCCTCCATCTTCCCCCCAACGACTGAAGTGCATAATAAAACTAAAATTCCTCCGACTGTGGAAACACAACAACTGTGAAGGAAATATGAATTTGGTAAAGATGATTGTTGTTTTGTTGACGAGAAACTGAAAGCAGACATCATGGAGTTCACTAAACTGGTCATTTTCTCAAAGCCTTTTATACTAACAGCCGTCTGCTGGGCTTTCTCTTATTTCCCTCCAGAGTTATTGAATCTGAGAAACAGATCTCTGTAAACGATGATATCAGAAAAAATCTGAAAATGAGGCTTCATGTTGAAACTTTTCTGAATAACAGACTTTAAACATGCACATCAGAAAGGAACTCCGAAGATGAAGAGTTTTCATTTTTTGTCCCTGGAGTTGGATATCTGGTGACTGAATTCATGTAATTATAAGCCTTATTTTTTGAGTCTAATCATTGCGTGTGAGTCTTCTCCTGGTTTTGATCATATTAGGCACATGGTGTTCACATGCATAGAGAGAAAAGAGAAAGCTGGTTATCCAGATCCCTGAGTATGGGTTAAATACTTGCACCCCAGTTTCTAAACACTGCATCTCATTTGTGAGGTTTATTTTGTACATATGTAATGCTCTTGTTAATCTCAACATCCAATGACTTCAATTCTATTATCACCAAAAGACCAGACCCAGGCTCACTTTCCCTCCAGTTTAAGATGCCCTAAGCTGAGGCTGCACATATGCAGGTAGCTGTCAGCTTTCTGAGATCAAGTGAAGGCACATAAATGCTACAGTATGACTATCTTTTTTTCAGAGCTCTCCAGGTGGATGAATCATGTTTTTAAAATCTGATGTTTGATGTATGATGTTTACATGCATGAACACAACAGGATACTTAAAAAACCCAAGCAAAACTGGTACACTCAGGTTCTCAAATTCAACTATTGATCCCTTAAAAGCATGCATGTTGTCTCTGTTTCATTGTCGGAAACCATTTTGGTAAGCCTTAACCAAGCAGCAACCTCCGGTCTAAGAATATGAGACATTGCAGAAGAGCTAAAATGGGCTGTTTCTCGAGTGTCCACTTGAGGCAGGCTCTGGAAGTACCGGAAGTCACATATGCACCAAGCTAAGAAAAGCCGTATTCAAAGCAGAAATTAACCTAATTACAGCCTGATTTAAAAAAAACCCTCTTCTGTCTGGGTTGCTAATTTTACTATTGGCAATTTTTTTTTAAACTCGGCCAGGGTCACGTGACCGACAGGCACCCTATAGCTGTACGCAAAGCCCCTGCCACTACCAGTATGGCCACTATAGCCGATCTGCTTCATTTTCCGTTTTAGAAACATCAGAGAGACTACGTCCATGTTTTATAAAGTCTATTGGCTACTGGCTGCTGTAAAGATCGACTTTTTGATTGGATGTGATTTCTGCACTTTCTGCAGGCAGCCTCTAGTGGACCCTCCAGGAATGACAGTTTTAGCATCGCCCTCATATTGAACAGCCTGAGGTTGCGGTTTGAGTCCAACACACTCAGTGCAAAACTGGCTGCACTGTATGCCAGTCTACAAACAGCTCCAAATCTCTACAAATTGACTGTTTACTACAGTTTACTACAACAGACAAGCAGAACTTTCTTTATTCTGTTTGTTTTGATGTTCATTTCCAACTTATTTTTATCATATTATCTGTGGTCTTATTTTCATCCTTAATGATTGTATAAAATGTAGCAGTCTCTGATTGTTAAAGTTTTCAAACTTTAAAGTAACCAAAAAATAAGAATACAGAGACTGTCTTTTTACATCTCGTGAGTAAAACGTCCTGTTGGCAAGTCAAAAACACCCCCTAGATTCTTTCTTCAAACAAAGTGAAAACGGACCACCTGGCTACCTGTCTGTGGTCCTTTGTGAATGAGTAGCTGGTCTCTGTCTCTGTCTGTCTCACCTGTATAGATCTGGGATCAGGCCCTGGTAGTAGTAGGTGGACAGCTGGCCCAGCAGCTGCTGGTGTTTTCCGTACAGGCTCAGGTAATTTGAGACGGGGAGGGGCTTCAGGGAAAGACAGGTGAGCGTCCCCACCAGCTCGTAGCTGTCCAGATGTATGCAGAAATAGTTTCCTGTCTCCACCCGTCCAGTTGAGATACCTTGGTCCTGTAACTGTAACACACAACACAGGAAGACGAATGAGACCAAATCTCAAAGCTGTGTTAATATTGTGTACACAAGATTCCTGAAAACTTTAGGGCAGGCTGCATCTGTGACTAAATAAAGCTAAATCTACATCCTGACAGCACCAAGGATTTCCTGAAAAACCTCTGGTACAATTTCTGGAAGAAGTTAGGTTGATCTAATTTAGAAAGCAGCAGGAGAGGTTTGGAAATTTTACATGGCATTTGACGTCTTCATCATACATTCATCATTACAGTGTCAATACAAAGCCTACATGTTTAACTGCAGCTCCTGGTAGGATGGTAGCAGATGGCTTGGTAACATGCAGGTAGTTCAATCCACCAGGCAGCTTCCCACCTGACGAGAGAGGTTATCAGTGATATGTGTCAGTACACAATTTCTGCCAAATCAAACTAAAGTCTATCTAGTAAGGTCTCACTAAACCCCATTTTAATTGTGCACAGACAGAAACTTTCAAACTTTTACAGCTGACGTCTCTTAATGAATGTGTAAATCATGTTGTAAAAATGTGGAAGTTTAAAAAACACATCAGAGGACACAAGACCAGATTAAAGTTATAAAATGGAGCAGAAAAGGGAAACATTGAGCATAGTAGCACAAGATCAGAAATATTAGGGGCTAAAAATGTTGAAAATGTTTACATTTTTTCTCCTTTCCCCCTCCTTACATCCTTTCACTACTCCCTTTCAGTCGTCTACACTTTTTCCTGTCTTCTATTCCTACCTTTTCCAGTCTTCTTCTTTTTTCTTCCTGCCTTCCTTCCTTTCTTCTTCTTTTCTTCCTCAATATCATTTCATTCTCCCTTTCTTGCCTTGCTACCTTCCTCTTTTTCATCCTTACTTGCCTCCTCCCTTCCTTTTTTTAATCGTATCCTTGCCTTACCATTCCTTCATCCTTTCTTTCTTCCTATCTTACATTCTTTTATATCCCCCTTCCTATCTTTCCTTCATTTCCTTTTTTCTGTTCTTCCTTCTTTTCCTTCCTTTCTTTTTTCTTCTTCCCTTTTCTCCTTCCTTTAGCCCTTCTGCTATGTTTGAGGTCAAAATTGCTATAAAAACATCCCGACATATTTTCCCCATATCATCCCCTAATGGAAAACATTTTTGATTTTTCAAGAGACACCTGAGGGACAGGTGAAGTTTGATTTCATCTGTCTGCAAAAACGGCACAAGTATTTTTAAGCATACTTGATGGCTGATTTTAACAGATATAACTTAAAGAAAGAGTTAAATAATAGAGCATTCAGAGGTTACTTTAGGTCATTCTCACAAAAGTTTGGGCCTCTCCTGATCTGAAGTGGTTCCTTTATGTTGGAGTTAACCTGAGTTAAAAAAAGAAAGCAAAATGCTCAGCTGAAAATGTTTGAGTGTGGATTATTCGTCTGTTTGCGCTGACTTTGCATGTAATTCAGCCAACACAGCCTTTCAAATATTCATGTAACCAATGATTGCTTTCTGGTTCATGCTACGAAAATGCAATGGATTCCAGGTGACACTAGATTTTAATTCTTAGTAATTTTCCAGAGTCATCTTACAGTCTGTACTCTAGAGCATTAAATTCACATCTTTCATCAAATCTTCCTTATTTTTACACCAAATAGGGAAATAAACATTGCTGATGAATAAAAGAAAGCCCACTAAAAACCATATCACATTCAGAGTAGTGATGGTGTTTAAAAAGGAGCTTTTATCAGAAGGAAATATTCTAATAAGGTGAGTTTCAGTGCTCAGAAAAAGACGCACAGAATCGCTGAAAGCAGCCTCATAACACAGCATTCAGTGTTAACATCCACCCACAGAGGAAATGGGGCTGAGGTGATGAACTCAGATAGCAGGCGGTGATATGGCAGCTCAGCATTGAAATGCCTGTGAGAAGTTCACGCGTGTTTCGTGGGTGAGAGGAGGGCGAAGCAGAGTGGCTGTTGTGTTTATGTAACCTGTGGAGCGGCCTTGGTTACTCTGTGAATACACGGCAGCACAATACGGCATTATTACGCCCCGGTGTGGTTTGAGTGTCCGCCACAATAACATCAGTGGGTGGGGGAAAGATTGCAAAATGTTTCACAAAAGCATAATGAAAAAATATCGGCAAATGCTCTCAGGGAGAAGAGAGAAAAACATGTGCGGAGAGGAAGGACAGGGACGGCAATATACAGGGAACTGGCAGACCCTGAAAACATATTGATCCAGGAGTCCTGTTAAAGTGTTTGAAGGAATGTTTTTGTCTGTCAGACCTTCAAATGTTAAAGGTGTGAAATGTTAAATGTTTTGGCAGCAGGAGCTCAGTCTGTGGAGAAGAGGATTCAAAGATAGACCAAAGAAAAGATGTCAGACTCATCCATCTGGGCTGTGCGTGTGTGTGAAGCAGGAACAGAGTAAAAAGACTCAGACCTTGAATCTTGGCCTGTTCATACAGCCGGACGTGTCGATCTGTCTCAGGCTGATTCTCCTCCAGCGTCGGGTCAAAGAGAGGCAGCAGCAAGGCCGCCAAATCCTGGCCTACCTCCTTGGAGTTGAAGTTGGAGTGCGTCCACTCGTCTGCGTGGTAGCAGCGGGAGAATTTGGTGAAAGGACCGGCTGCATAAACGGACGGATCTCTGGTTTGGAAGGCAGTGTTTATGACGAGCCTGCTGTCAAAGACCAGGAAGGAGCTGTTGATGCTTTTGAAGGCGTCAGAGTCGACTCCTTTGTTGGAGAGATTAATGAACACCTGAGGAGAGATAGAGGGTTTCATGAATGGAGGTGAAATGTTTAGAATGAATGATGGCTTATCTTAGCATAAACATTACCTTACTTCCCTTTTATGTTCACTGCCTGGCCCAAAAAAAGTTGCCACCTGGATATAACTAAGCAAACAGGTATGAGCCTCTTCTTGGATAATTATTGCATGGGTGATCATCTTTCAGCTGGCAACAAGTTATTTAACCCCAAATGGTGCAACGAGTTGCTTATTATGTGGAAAGACACATCCCGTGGTCGTGGAAAAGATGTTAGTCTGTTTGAGAAGGGTCATGCATTGCATACATTGGCATGCATCAAGCAGAGAAAACATCTAAGGAGATTGCAGAAACTACTAAAACTGGGCTAAGAACTGTCTAACTCATTATCAAAAACTGGAAGGATAGTGGGGACCCATCGTCTTCCAGGAAAAAAATGTGGCCAAAAAAAAAGTCCTGAATGATCTTGATTGGCTATTAATTAAACAATTGGTGAAATCAATCAAAGGAAACTCAAGGGATTGGGACTTAACAGCTGTGTAGCCTTAAGAAAACTACTAACCAGTGAGGCTAACTGGGAAAAAAAGGCTTCAATTTGCAAGGGAGCATAAAGATTGGACTCTGGAGCACTGGAAGAAGGTCATGATGTCTGATGAGTCCAGATTGACCCTGTTCCTGAGTGATGGGCCATCAGGGTAAGAAGAGAGGCAGAAGAAGAGATCACCCATCATGCCTAGTGTCTACTGTCCAAGCCTGTGGGGGCAGTGCTATGATCTGGGGTTGCTGCAGTTGGTCAGGTCTAGGTTCAGCAACAGTCTGTGCTCAAAGAATGAGGTCAGCTGACTACCTGAAGATACTGAATGACCAGGTTATTCCATCAATGGATTTTTTCTTCCCTGATGACACCAGGGGCCAGGGTTCATCAGGCTCAAATTGTGAAAGAAAGGTTCAGCATGAAACATCATTTTCACACCTGGATTGGCCACCCTGTCCAGACCTTACCCCCATTGAGAATCTTTGGGATTTGCTGAAGAAGGCTTTGAGCAGCGGTCAGACTCCACCACCATCAATGCAAGATCTTGGTAAAAAATTAACGCAACAGTGGATGGAAATAAATCTTGCGACATTGCAGAAGCTTATCGAAACAATGCCACAGTGAATGTGTACTGTAATCAAAGCTTAAAGGCGGTCCAAAAAAATAGAGTGTGTGACCTTTTTTTTTTGGTGGCAATTCTTTTTTTTGGCCAGGCAGTGTACTATGAAATGTCCATCTTTTTTGGTGAATCATCACAAAAACAACAGATAAAAAAGGCCCAACCTTTATCCTTTCTGTTAAAAAACACTCTTCAAGTCGGATATCTGAATCTTGCAGGATTTTACAGCATGCAAAGGACAGAATTGTTGCAGAGAAAGCACCATTGGGTGCTTTTCCTTTAGACAAATAAATGCAAAGACAAAAGGAGTCAATGGGTGGTTCCTTTGCTCTCTGAAACAATGGAAACTGGTGAAATAAACTCCAGAATAATATTTGTGTTGGACAAACACAGACTGCTTCCAGGAGAAAAATTAACAACCAACCAGCAGCAGTAAGCTGATGATTCTCCCAGAATCCTGGCCACTAACCCCCAATTGTTCTGAGAATATTCTCTTTTCTAGCTAACCAATGAAGTGGTTGTTCCAGAGGATATTGTGAACTTACTCCACACTGCAGATGAAGCGGCTCCGCGTCCGTGCTGAATGACACACACGTGAGAGGATCCGTATGCTCTCCATTGTTCATCTGGGCCAGCAGGCAGTTATGATGGACCTGGACCTTGGCCTTCTGCAGCGCCGCATTGACAGCTTTCTTCACATGAGGGTCCGTGAAGCAGGAGACCACAGGGTGAGGAGGGGGGAGCACGAGATGAATACGACCTCCTTGAACACCGAGGCTGAGCAGAGTCTCTACAGTGGTGAAGACATCAATGCTGTTCCCGTAGACGATGGCGTTATCTGGAGGTAACAGAGCAACATTTAATTATTTTGGTTTTTTTTTCTAAATTACGGTCACGTCCCTCTTGTGCACCGTGAATCCAGAGGAAACCACCTTGGTTTGTGAAATCACTTTTTTGGAGCCTAAAATAAATTTTCAGCCATTATTGTTCCAAAGAAACTCTTCAGTTTAGAGAAACTGAACACTGACTGAAAATAACTCCTTTATCAAAAGGGGCAGCAGCCATGATACAAATTATTTCCATTTCCAATGAACAATTGATTATGAGAACAGCCTTGGAAGGAGACCAGAACCACTATTTTTTTTGAGAGGCTCTCGGATTCCTTAACCATGAAGCCCTAATGCATGCAGGGAAATAAAAAATATGAGCATCTGAATGGGATTTTTACTGATTGAGTCCTTCCTCTGATATTTGCTCTTCAATGAAGTCTCTTCATATTTTACAGAACATACAAGCTCGTATATAACCAGAGCATGTGCTCCCAGCTCTCACTGATTAGATCTAAAGTACAGACCCTTAAGTAGAGGGGTCATCATGCCACAGGACAAAAACTGGGACCTCATGTCTGCATGAATCTGTTCTTTAATGCTGGATGAAAACAGAAAGAGTGTATAACATTATTTTTATTTATCTATCCTTTACTTAGCAGCACTAAGACGACCCTGCAGCAAAACAGGATAAAACAAGAACGCAGAAATAAAATACAATCCATCAAAACTTTTCAAACCTTTTCACATTTTTAAACAATTAAAGGAACTTTCTTCAGTCGCTTACACACACAAAATGAAACCAGAGAGGGGAGTTTAGCTCTCATCTGAAGATCATTCCACATGACAGGAGCAGAAATACTAAAAGAAGTTTTCCCCATTCAGTTAACCCCTGTACTGACCAACAGGGAGAGCGATTTGTGGTTCAGTGTCTCCTGATTGAGAGATGATGACTACCACTGAGCCACAGTCCCCTGATGAAGGAAACCAAGTTGATGTCTTAGCTTTTAAATTAAGATTTATATGAAGGACCTAACAGAGAGATCCAGATCAAGCTAAAAACCTAAATACTTAAATTGTTGTACACATTTAATGTTTACATGATATAATGTGGGCATGGTATCATGAATGGGTTCATCTTTCTGTCTGGAGATACATGTATTGAATTATATTCCAATATCATCAGAAACAATAAAAGCTTCCTCTAAATCTGGGACATGAAATATTGAAACAGATTCCCACTGAAAAACGTTTGTAGCATCTCGATTTGTTGTTCATACAGCAGTGGCCAAAACGATTAAACACTTGGCATGTTTAAGGAGTTTCTTAGCTTTTAAAATACCCAAAATCTAAAATGCCTACAAAGTCATTGTAAGCTTCGTATGCCAAAGAAGGGAGCTATCACATGAAGATTTAGGTAATTTCCTTTTAAAAAAAAAGAAGGAGCATCAAAATTTATGGACTGCCCCCTTGGGATCCAGACCTCAACCCCATCCATGATTTGGTGGGGTTATAAGATAAAGATGACAGATTTGTTGTACATTCCAAGGAAGCCCTTGGTTTGTGTTGCAAAAGTCATGTGATGACATTTGTGTTGAAGCTCTGAGGGAACATGCTGTCACTGTGACAGAGATGTGCTGCAGGATTGGGTTTAAGAGACAAAAAAAGGTTGATTCTTTCAGACCAGTTAGCTGACTGAAGGTGGTGAAGCAATCTGACAGGCTGCTGCTGAGTTTCTCTGTCCATGGTGCTGAACCAGGAGAGCTCTGCTGTAACAGACTCCCCAGGTTCTAATTAGTAGTTTAAATTTGGAGAAATCAGTCTGAGATTAAGTTTTAATGTTAGTTTCGTGTTTTCCTCTTTATTCTGTAAATATTGATTCTAAAACAGATACCTAAAATTGAAACAAGATTTTAAATTCAGAGACCTTTTAATCTTCATTCAGTCAGAAAATCTGCTGTCACTGTTTTTTGTAAATTGGATAACTGTGTTGTTTTGTGCATTCAAGTCTAAGTGCATGAGCTAAAACACTTAAAAATTCTCATTTCTTAATCAATTTAAGGTGTGAGGAACTTACTTTGTTCTATTCCAGGATCTTTTCTTGCTGTCTACTCCAAAAGTCAGAGCTGAGAAGGTAAAAAGCTTTTTACATTTGTCCTTTTTTTTACTTGAAACGGATAACAGGCATAGCTGAAGCTGAATGAATGAGTCCAAGTGAGGATTTTGAAGGTGATGTTGGACAATCTTTGACAAAAATTCCTGTTTAAATATCATGAATCCGAACGCCATATGGGCTTTCAAGATTTCAGAAACTTTGTAAACCGTCTTTCTCTGTCCGGACACTCTTGAAAAAGAGTAATTTTCAGGTTTGATTAAAATCAAAACATTACTGTACAAATGTTTTAATGGATTTGTGATATTTTACTGTTTTCTTTTTGAAATTCTTTAAAACCCTGAATGAAGCTTTCATCTTTGTAGTCTACATTTTGCTTCAGGCAGCATGTTGGTACTTTCCCGTGATATAAAATGCTGAACTACATAGTTTTGTTGTATTTTCTCTTGTTCCTTTGATTTAACTCTTTTTTACTGAGTACTGTCATTGAGCAATGAAAGTATTTATTTGCAAAGTGCCAACCTTCAGGAGGGACCAACTGACATGGAAGCATGTTATGTAGTAAATAAAACACTGATAAAGCGAATAATTAGACGACACTGAAGTAGTCTGCTGTCGTCTCTTTAGTCTAACATTAAAAATTTACATTCACTTTGCATTCCCTCTGCTGTGACAATTAGAATATGGAAATAAACAGAGTATCTGCTGGGCTGAATTAGCATTTATTAATGGCTTTCTTTTATGACTGGGATCAACTAATTAGTATGTATAAAGCCTCCCTCTGGATCCAGAGACAATTCCTTCAGAGGGCAGATTAATTTTGCTTAATGACACTGTGTACGCTCTTCTGCTCTGAGCAGCCCGGCTCTCAGAAAGTGATATGATAATGGAAAATGGATGGAGTAGGCCGACCTGATTCATAGAGATGAAAGATTTCTCTGCAGCTAATTAGCCGCTAATTATACCGGGGCACTTCAGCGCTGACTGGCTGAGTAATGACATACTGCTGCAGATTCATCTTTGGTTCATGCATGTGTGTGTGTGTGTGTGTGTGTGTGTGTATGTGTGTGTATGTGTGTGTATGTGTGCATGTGTGTATGTGTTTAATCACTTACCCTCCAGGTCCACAAAGTTGGCACGGAGCCAGCGGCGTGCAGCCCTGCAGTCATGGAGGTCATTGAGGGTGAAAAGGTTTGAGGGGACGGGTTTGGTGTATCTGCTGTGAGCGAACTGAGTCTGCAGCTGATTGTTGTTGACAGGCCGGGTTAGATCCACATCCGTAGGACAGGGAACCTATAGAAGAGATTTATTTTTTACATTACAGAATACAGAGAGTCAGTCATCATTGTTTTATATCTTCCCGTATTGAAAAGTATAGTAAAATAACATAGTATGCTGCACTGTATTACACTGTATTGTACCTTAATGCAACACAGCGACTCATATCATTTCCTATTGTACTTGAAAATATAAAAATTTAATGTTACTCAACACAACAAAACATTTAATAATGCATCATATCAAACTGTATTGTATTGCTTTGTATCACTTCATACTAGAAAGTGTAGTAACTTAATGTAAGTTGTCACATTGTATCGTACCCTTTAGTAATGAGTCCTATCGTACCAGATTGTATAGTATTGCAACATAACTCAACATAACCTATTGTATTTTATCGTGTGGTATCACAGTGTAACATATCACATGGATACTTATCATAACCTCCTTAGACCCAGCGTCCACAGCGTGGACATTACATTTCTACCTCCCAGACCCACGGTATTTTATTTTTTTAAACTTTGACTGATCAGCCACATTTAGAGACAATGCCCATATCACCTTTTGGTGAAATGACACCAAAAAAAAAAAACAAGTGCAATATCACTACTACAAAACAGTTAATAGAGAACTCATAAGACAATTAATCCAACTTCCTGTACATTAGGTTTTACTTATCCCAAGTAGCAAGTTGAATTAAAAATTGCACACCAGACAAAAGCTTGGGTCTTATGACGATAACATAAATTAATGTCTTGTAAATTATTGTAACATGTCTATAAAACATTGCCAGAATCAAAGGAGTAGTGTCTGAACCTGACTTAGAAAGACTAACACATGCATTTGTCTCCAGCAAGTTAGACTACTGTAACAGCCTGCTCCCTGGGCTTTGTAAACCAGCTGTAAGACAGCTGCAGTACACCCAGAATGCTGAATGCAGAATGCTGCTGTGCCAGTCCTCACTAGAACCAGGAAATACAACCCCATTAGTCCAGTGCTCAGGTCTCGGCACTGACTTCCCATTGCTCAGAGAAAAGACTTGAAAACAGCTCTGCTTGTGAACAAGTCTCTTCATGGCTCAGCACCAAAGTACATCTCTGATATGTTACAGCAATATAAACCAACTCAGACTCTGAGGACCTCAGGGAGGGGTCTCTTGCTGGTGCCCAGAGTCAAGACTAAACACAGTGAGGCTGCGTTTCAGTCTCATGCTGCTAAAATCTAAAAGTCTTCCAAAAGATGTAAGACAGGCTTCAACTCTGAGAAATTTCAAACCAGGCTAAAAACAGTTTTAATTGGCTTTGCATATGACAATCGAAAGTATTTTATCTGCACTCCTCTCTCTTAATTAAATGACTTTTTAAATGTTTTATGAAACGATTTCATTTTGCATTCTAGTGATTATATTTCATTTTTGCTGTAAAGCACTTTGAGTTGCCTTGTGTATGAATTGTGCTCCACAAATAAACATGCCTGTTTTATCTGAGTAAAATCTCTGTCAACAAAAAAGTTCTCATTCTGTAATAATGCCCTCTACATACAGAAGAGATCCTGTGATGAGTCTGCACATTAAAACCTGTTATTTCACAGCGCTAATATTCTCACCTGGTACTGCAGGCCTGTGCAGAGGATGAGGTGATCATAGGCAACCTTTTTTCCTCCAGACACAACAATGTTTTTGGACTTCCTGTTGATTCTGATCATCTTCCCGGTCACCACGGTGACACAGGTTTCAAGAGCCAGCTGGCCTATGTCTCTGCTGCTGTAGGCATGACTGCAAAAAAGAGAAAGAGGGAAGCAAAGTGAAACTAGGTTATTACCTCCAGTATTTATCCATTCTGATGATTGATTTGATGTTTGGTTATGGCACAAAGATTGCTGTGCACCAGAGCTTTAAAGATGGTAATGACAGTCTCTCTGAGTGGACTCAAGAGATGCTGAAGTGTGTAATTTTTCCACAATATCATCTTAGTATCACTCAGGTTAAATTTACTCCTTTCCGAATGGTGCTTTGGGTTCAAAAAGACAAAAAGGTGTCCTAATGGTTAATGATTTTGGAAAACATTCAGTGAGTAATTCAATGAACTGCCATCCCATTCACTCACCTGGTGGAGAGGAACCCGACATCGTCGTGGTCACAGTCTCTGGGAAGCCCGTGTGTCGAGATGAGCGTCAGGTGGTTGAACTTCAGGTGAGGGCTGCGAGAGGAGAAACAACACTGAAAATGATGAGAGCTTTACTGGGAGAGCTGAGCGAATACATACACAGCGCAGGAGGAAGGTTTCATGACAACTTTCTCCATGGAGTATTCAAAAAGCCGAGCTGGTGTGTCAAGAGAGAAATCAAGAAGAGGAAATAGAACAAAGAAAAATGCCAAGTGTTCCAGGAAGGTTTGAAGAACACCATCACATCGATAATCTCCGAAGATGCTTGGCCTTTCCAATCTTTAACTACAGCAGTCTATGCTTTAGTAACCTCATGGTTAGAGAGTTATTATCCTTGACTGATGGACTTTCCTCCTCAGGTGTTCTCTCTCCACATTGTTTGTATTGGTGTAGGAAAGCTCTGCATCCTGAGTAAATTGAAGAAGAAGACCCAGAGTCCAATCAGCCAAGGAGTTCTGTCATCCTGAATCCAAAAACTTTATTCATAACAAGCCATCTTGAACAAAGTGAGCTCCCTAGCTCTGCAGCGAATCAACTACCTCCATCCTCCTAGGCCTCTAACAGCCTAAAAGCCCTCCTCCCAAAGGCCCAAAAAGCTTCTCCCCAAGCCTCCCTAAAACCTCAGAAAAACCTCCTCTCCAAGGCAGAAGTAGCTTCTTTTATATTCTGGTGTTGGGCTTTCCAGATGATCTGCAAGACATCCCTTTCCTTAGTTCAACACGGTGATTGGCTGTTCTTTTCTGAGCAACAGAAGCCATCCTTCTTGGGTCAACATTTGGAAGGTGAGCATCAGTATTTTGTTTTGACTTCATAATAGAAACTTCTGGTGCACCCTGAACTGGAGTAGGCTCGGGTTCAGTGTCCTCGGATGTTTCCATGTTATTTCTGTCATAGCTGGTCTTGGACCTGCATATTAGCTGACACTTCAGGAGGAAGAATGGCTCTGTCACTGGTGGACAGGGGATGTGATGATGTCAACATTTGCAAGTCAGAAAGAGGAAATCTTTAGACTCCTGAGATCCTTTAAGGTCTTAATGTTGTAAACGGCGTCATTATGACATCCAGTGAGCTCATCCATTGGGTAGTGTACAGCTTCATCTCTTGTACTCTTGAAGACATTGAAAGCAGTGTCTGTCACCTGTCATTCTGTTATTTTGATTCTGTTTACTCCTTCCCCAAAGCTGAGGGGACAGGAGGGACAACTGGCAGCTAAGTTTAAACTGATAGACATTCCTAAGTTTCAGTCTGTGCTGGCTGCTATAAGTGAGATGCTGTGCAATTCTTGAGTTTTTTGGATTTTTTGGATCACATTTGGATTTAGTTGTTTGATGTCTTTTTAGATTCTTTAGGGATCTGTTGGTCTTGTTGGTCTTTGTAGTTTTGTGGTTTGTGGTGGATCAAAAAGGCGCTCTTTACAGTTTAATTCTAAAATGAGCAATGTCCCTCTTTCTCTGTTTTATGTTTCATG
Organism: Halichoeres trimaculatus; assembly: GCF_033239565.1. Taxonomy (NCBI): domain Eukaryota; kingdom Metazoa; phylum Chordata; class Actinopteri; order Labriformes; family Labridae; genus Halichoeres; species Halichoeres trimaculatus. The sequence continues at coordinate 25,930,216 of NW_027437191.1, read as the reverse complement.
ATCATGCCATGTTTGTCTCTTTTTGCATACTTCTTTTATTTTCTTGCTTTCTGTTTTTTTTTTTCTTGACTGTTTTTTTTTTTTTACTTCCTGCAGGTGATTTGTGTTTGTTTGGGTATGCTTTCTGCCTCTCTGTCCACGCTTGTCTCCTTGAATTTTAGTTTCTCTGAGTAGTTCTCTGTGGTTTCTTGTTTTTCATTCAAAGGCTTTAGAGTCTCTGTGAAACCGTTTTTTCATGCATTTGTAATCATGCATGTATTCTCTGAGTTGTTTTATGTTCACTATGTGTTGTTGACACAGAAGTTTTGATTGTGTTGTTTCTAAATCTCACTAAAAATCACTAAAAACTTTAAACTCAGTGAAACATTAGCGAAGGAAATTGTCACAGGATGTTCTCCAGCCTCCAGCTACCGATGCATCATCCTGCTCTCTGGTGTGTTCACTGTCCACAGAATACAACATCTTTTGTGATGCAAATGACCTCCTTTGTTCCGGCCTTCAGGACATTATGCAGCTGATAGCAGCTCCGGCTCCTTGGAGTGCTGAATAGCAGAGTGTGTAGCTCGCAGTGTCCAGCCTTATCGCAGTGACGCCTCTGATCGCCTCCTGCGCTGTTCTTATCTCTGCTTCCTGCTAAATTAACGCCTGGCGGCACAGATCGGCAGTACCAGACGCCTGAACGCTGGTAAACCTGCTGGATATACGGGGATGACTGTCGTGTTATGGAGCTCACGAGACAAAGCAGGGTTGCATATCCTATGAGTGAGAGGATTGAAATTTATCAGCCTGCAGAGAATTAACAGAGAGGAAATTTGGCTTTGACTTTACAGGATTTTTGCATCAAGGCTAGATCGTTCATGAAGGTTTTGCTAACTTGACAGTGTTTTTTTTAATCATCCATTCAGCTGTTTATGGATTCTTAGTGAGAGATAAAGTTGTTTCCTGAGAACAAAACCAGGAAATACTCCAAAATGCTCATTTTGATGTGACAAACTGATTGTTTTGTTCTGAAACTGGATGATTGTGTGAATGAGTGATTTGTCATTTTGATTTTCTCATCGACGGTTTTTCCATCTTGTTCTGGATAGTTCGAGGATGTTTTTGTAAATATCTAGAAATGTTTCTCTCTTGAGCAAGAGTTTTCAAACAGATTAAGTGGAGTGTGATAATCTGTGGTTTCACTGCATGGTATCATCTCCGGTTTGAGCCTTGATTTTATCGTAAACATGTGAATAACAAAAGCAGCCCTGCAGCAGACAATGAGAGCAGTCAAACTTTGCTTGTTAATCTGTGCCAGAAGGTGGATTTACGGCGCAGCGCCGAGGCATTAAGGCCTATTATTGGTGTCTGGATGTGGCTGAATCAGAAGTCCTGGATTTGCTCCGTTATCAGGCAGTGACAGACGGCTGCGGTGACCCTGCAGCCTGACCACGGCGAGCAGAGGGCCGAGCCGCCGCAGAGCTCTTTATCTGTCTGACCCCGTCCCAAACAGTAATGGAGGTGCTGTGTGTGTGTGTGTGTGTGTGCACTGGGTCTGAATCAATGAGCACATGAAAAGCTGTGTTGTGCCAGGGGGGCTGAAGGGGGATGGACGTTTGGGCAGGCCTGATAAGGGGGGCCCCAGCAGGTCGAAACTGACCCATCATTCACCCTCTCAATGCGTCGCCGCCTCACCATTAGTCCAGCGGACACTAACTGCCTCATTAGTCAACTCATTAGTGACAGCAAACACAGATCGCTGCAGCAGATCCCTGACGGGGAAACAGTGGAGTGGCTAATTAAAGGGGCCAGCGCTGGCCCTGCCGAACGCCAGGCCTCACACAGCTGCGTGCGCCTGCCTCGCCCTCGCTGGCGTGCCAGCCGTTACCAGCCCCAGCGAACTGAGAGAGCCCGCTCGAGCCCGGTTGCCTGGCAGCTATCACCAGGTTCTGAATCAGCAGCTCACCGCTTCTTATTATCTACTGCAGTGCTTAATCTCACAAAGAACAACGTCAGACTCAGAGTCAAGTGACATTTGCAGAGGTTGGATTCCTGGAATAAAAGATGATAAAGGAATGAAAGTGAAGCTACATTCTGAGACCATCCTCTTCATGTTCAGGGAATCTGGAGTATTTCTCTACACCCATCTGAACATGATGGTTTTAATACCTTTCCTTTCACCGCCTGACTTCTCTCTTTAAGTTGCCAGTTTAACCTCTGAACTTAAATGCTTAATGACTTAAATCCAGAGAAAAGTGATCATAAGTCTGCTCAAACTTCTCCTCTCTGCTGAGAGAGGACAACAAATCATGCCAACAGGACACTTTCCTTGCTCTTTACAAGCAGACCTCTGAGACCATACTTGAGGTAAAAATCAC